>NC_043714.1:30885960-30941452 GCF_006229205.1 Suricata suricatta
AGATTTCATGCTTCCTCATTGCCATATAGTACTCCATTGTGTATATATACCACATCTTCTTGATCCATTCATCAGGTGCTGGACCTTTAGGCTCTTTCCATGTTTTGGCTATTGTTGACAGTGCTGCTATGGACATTGGGGTATATGTGCTCCTATGCATCAGCACTTCTGTATCCCTTGGGTAAATCCCTAGCAGTGCTATTGCTGGGTCATAAGGGAGTTCTATGGATAGCTTTTTGAGGAACCTCCACACTGTTTTCCAGAGCGGCTGCACCAGTTTACATTGCCACCAACAGTGTAGGAGGGTGCCCATCTCTCCACATCCTCGCCAGCATCTATAGTCTCTTGATTTGTTCATTTTAGCGACTCTGGCTGATGTGAGGTGGTATCTCAGTGTGGTTTTGGTTTGTATTTCCCTTATGATGAGTGATGCTGAACATCATTTCATGTGCTTGTTGGCTATCTGGATATCCTCTTTGGAGAAGTGTCTATTCAGGTCTTCTGCCCATTTCTTCACTGAATTATTCATTTTTCATGTATGGAGTTTGGTGAGCTCCTTGTATATGTTGGACACTAGCCCTTTATCTGATATGTCATTTGCCACTATCTTTTCCCATTCTGTCAGTTGCCTGTTAGTTTTTTCTTTTTTAATGTTTTATTTGCCAATTCAAGGTCTTTTAAAGGAGAGTCACTAACTGTTTCAGAATTGCCTTTTATTTTTGCGATACTCAGTGCAGTAAATCAGTTCAGTTGGAAAAGCAGAAATCTAGGCTGGTTCTCCTGATTAGACCTCTTCAAAACCTGAGAGATGATGAATGACATATCACAACATAAAACCCTTAAAGTACAGGCAGTTCTGCTATAGTGCTTGTTTGAACCTGTGAATGTATTCCAGAGTAATGGATATACTAAGGACTAATTTAAGCACGGTGCAAATTTTCTGTTTGCCTATACAGAAGTTCATCTAGGAAAAACAGATAAGTGTAGAAAAGACCCAGCTGAATGTAGCCAGAGGATGAACACACACCCTGAAACACACACACACACACACACACACACACACACACACACACACACACCTCAAACGTCTACCACGTGCATCAGTTTAGCAATCACCTTAACCTTACTCCAACGATTTCTGATGTACAACCGTCCTTATGACATCAGAGCCCTCTCTTCTCACCACATCACATTAACACACAGGCTGCAACCTTTCCAAGGACCACTTGCACAAGCCAATGTCTTTTTTTAAGATAAAGTACCATGTTTATTGTTAATGCTTATGGATTTTTAATGGTTCTGCCCATGTAAAACTGTGCTTTCATTTTTATTAGGATTTTCTTATTTTATTATCATTTTTATCCTTTTTTTAATGTATCACTGAGGAAGTCTCTGAGTGCTGTGTATCAACCTGAAATTTTCTGGAAGCCATGTAGTTTTTATTGTGCACTGTGGCATAATACAGTGGTTTCTAAGAACATATGTGTGTCATAAGAGAAGTGACTGTATTATGTGAGCTATTTTATAAGTAAGTGGCAAGATTTACTGTCTGCTGCTCGCTAGTGCACAGAATATGGAGATTCTTTATTTTTCGACAACTATCCAATTTTCTTCATGAGGCTTCCACTTGCTAAGTGGCACACCGAATTTTCTTCTCATGAGGCATCTTAGATTTATACAAATAATACCCTTCGAGGACCTCTCCTTTCAGAATCCCAAAGAGAAACTAAGCAAAACCCCTGTAATTTTGTTTTCTTCTTCAGCCCAGTGATCGGACTTCTGATGTGCATATCTCACTGCCTACCTCCTGCTTTGATCCCTGTCTTCCTCCCATATTCCGTGGTGCTCAAAGCACATGATCTCCATGTTTGTGTTTTTTGACTTGGACTTCTTATACATGTTCTTATTCTTCCAGAAGCAAATAGTCTCATAAGTCAGGCAGAGACCATTTCATAAGTCAAGCAGTAGCCACTCTAGGCTATGGAAGAACCTAAGATTGAGCCTGCAAGATGTCTCTCAATATTTACTAAGAAAGAGTAAAAGCATAGAGAAAATCCTTTTATCTCTCAACAAAGCCTGGCTTTCAAGATTATTTTCTAGCTGCAGTCTCAAAAATCCTTCTCTGGATACCAAAACATAAAAGTGGACTATTTTTCTCCTTGCATTCCTGCAATAACAATTTCAATCCTCTTTAGAGGCAATAGTCTCCTCTCACAGGATGTGGACTATTGCAAATAATGCAATCATCATCATCGTTATAATAAATTTTTTTAACAAATACTAATTCTATCACAAGTGTATCACTGTCTATTTGAGTTGGCATAGGTACAGGACTTTACCTTTCTCAAATTCTTTGAAGCAAAATCAGACAATGTTGCAAAGACTAATTTTTTACTCCAGAAAAGGCATAGCTGTTTCTTCATCAAATCATAATCCAAGTGTGGTATCCTGTAAAAAGAAAATAAGGGGAGCAGTGATGATCCATAAAGAGGAATTCTGTGGCCTTTTAATTTTTTAACATTTATTTATTTTTGAGAGACAGAGACAGAGTGCAAGCAGGGGAAGGGTAGAGAGAGGAGAGGGAGACACAGAATCTGAAGCAAGCTCCAGGCTCTGTGCGGGGCTTAAACCTATGAACCGCGCCTGAGACCATTGCCTGAGCCAAAGTGGGAGGCTCAGCTGACTGAGCCACCCAGGCACCTTAGTGGCCTTTTTATTTTATTGGACTATACCACCAAATACAACTCTTGAAAGGTATTCTTTCTTATAGTTTAGGTAGAAAATAAATCCTATTTATTCCCTAATAGGAAATTACATAAAAATGGTCTAGTGTTCCCTCAGAGAGCGCAATGAGAAACTAGCTCCATGCATAGAGTTGAAAGAATACAGACAAACTTGTCAGAATATACCTGAAACTCATACACTGAACTACATAGTCATTTCAAATGATTAGCAAAATTTACTTAATAACCAACTTGTAGGCTACCCTTTGAGGTAGTTCATGTGTACTGTTTTATATGTAGATACTTAAATAAGCTATGTTTTAATTAAATTAACTTCCAATTTACTAATGTTACACATTCAAGTCCCAATTTTCTTAAGATTTAGGCTGATTCCTCTTACATCCTTTTAAATTTACTTTATACATTTTGTAATTGTATTAAAATAAGAATAATTACTTGTTTTTTGATTAATGTTCAAATCAATTCTCTTTTAATAGAGAATTTCCCTGTAAAGTTAATCCCATTTATAAACAGCTAATTATATTGTATTAAACATTTATGACATCAAATATATAACTTTAGTACATCTGGCTCTCTCAATATTTTAAATACCTGGAAAGGAAGACTTACAAATCTAGTCTGCAAGTCTTTTTCTAAATAGATCTTATAAATATTTTAAGTTATAATTTTTATTTCAAATATCTTTAACAAATTAAACAGATTGCACTAAATATTTTAAAACTTAATAGAGGGGTGCCTGGGTGGCTCAGTCAGTTAAGTGTCTGACTTCACTCAGGTCATGATCTCACGGTTTGTGGATTCAAGCCCCACATCGGGCTCTGAGCTGACAGCTCAGAACCTGGAGCCTGCTTCAAATTCCATATCTCCTTCTCTCTCTGTCCCTCTACCACTCATGCTCTGTTTCTGTCTCAATAAGATACATAAAAATAATAAAATTAAAAATTAAAATAAATAAATAACAACTTAATAGAAAAATAATCATAACTTGATTTAATTTGCCATTTTTCTACTTATGTTTCCATCTTTTCCAGGTTTTAATGATACTTAGGTAAGGAGAACAGTTACCTTTGTAGTTAGACACAATCTAAGATCATGATATAAATATTTATTTCTTCATCACATATTTGAGACCAAAGAAAAAACCTTGAACCCTACATTCTTTCAGGTTCCAACCAAGTTACACCTAGAAACTTTCCTTAGAGTTGAATTCCCTATGCTTGGTAAAAATAAAACCCAAGTGCACGTATTTCAGGTGAGAATTAGTTTTGCAAATTAGTGAATCACTTGTTCTCTCATTTTGTCTTATTCCCTTTAAACTCTTTTTAGCTGATTGGGTAGGAAGGTCTAATTCTGTAAACCCTATTTAGGTTACAACCTAAATAAAATCACAGCACCACTTCAGTGAATTCATCTAATCTTCTTACTTTCTGGAGGGATTCTGCATTCTTTCATACATTTTGTCTAACTCTTGGCCACAATTCAACAGAGTTTATTAAGACAAGCATTTATTTGCAGGTAGAAAGAGTAGGTCTGATGTAGGAATGTCAAGCACAGTTTCCCTACTTGTCAAATAAAGTGTGAGGTTTTCAGTCAACATAGTAGAGCTTGGATAATTGTTGGGTGATAGGGATATAAGATGAATAAGACAGGAGAAGAGCAGCTCAGATGAAAAATGAGAAGATCTAATTCTAGCCTGGCTCTTACTATTTAATCTTTGGAAAATCTCTAGAGTCAAGATGATCTGTTATAATCCTACCCCATGTCTCTACATCTGAAATTCTTTGAGTTACTTAAAAAACAAAGGGAGCAATATATTGTCTCAAAAGTTTTTGAAGCCAGTAGCTACTACAGGGGAAAAAATGTAGTTTACAGAAAAACATCTCTTTCTTGTGGTAGCATTCTACATTAATGGATCACTTCAAATACATTGTCTTTGCATCTTTACCCCAAACTATGCTAATATTTAATCCTTTGATCAGAATCTGGAATCTGCTTCTGCTTGAATGTAAATGTTTAATTAATAGTTGATTAAGACCAGCAAAGTATGTAACGAACCATATTAAAAAATCCCCAAGCATTGCTATTAACACAAGGTATTAGTGTTTATCCTAGTGATTGTGATTTGATGTAAGTCTTGATCCAAGGCAAAATCCAAGGCATTTTCTCCAGTTTTCTCTTCTGTCCTCTATGTCCTTCATCTTCTTTCTACTTTCCTTGGTAATCCTCAGTTGCCCTAACATCTGCTTCTTTGCAATTACCTTGATCATTTTTGGTTTTGCTACTTTCTGAAAAGAGAATTCTCTGTAATGGCAGCAGGGTTGCTCTGAGGATTGAGCTGCACAATAAGTTAACCTCCCTATTGTCTAATAACTAGTTAAGTGAGGCCATGAAGTTAAAAAAAAAATTATATGCCACATGTTCAAAGAAATGCAGAATGAAACCTAGACAGAAGAATTCTTCAGTAACTGATAATAGAAACGGTACAAAAATAAGTATTATTACCTTTCTGCAGTGTTTCATACCCTAGACATCACCATTGTTTATGGCTTTTTACTTTTGCATACATATTATTTTAATAATCTCTAAACTGGTCTTGGTGTCCAATGTATGTGCTTACAACAAACGTAGATTTGTGGCCATATCACATTGCCTTAAATGCATTTCTGCACCCATTATCCTTCCTCTGAGTCATGTGTTCACTTATTTTACAAACCATTTTCGAGCACCTACTACGTGCTGAGAAACTGTTAAGCACAGTCTCTTTGGGAAACTTACCAATAAGTATCATGTTCTACGTAGTATGAAAGAAGCAAACCCAAATAGCGTAGATAAAGGATCTTTACCAGGAAGTCAGGAAAAATTGTCCACAAGAAGTGATAGTTAAATTAAGTTTTGACTTCGTCAGGCAAAAATTCACAGGGCATAAATTAAGAGAAAGGACAAGGCATTTGGGGACAATCACATAGCATCTGCAATATGGTAAAAGCCTTTTTAGTCAACATGACTAAGATAAGCTGTTGGTTAAGTAGTTAAAGAGAAGACTCATTTATTAAATGTTTTTTGAGAGAGAGCAAAGAGGGAAAGAGAGAGAGAGAGACATAGAATACCAAGTAGGCTCTGCCCTGTCAGCACAGAGCCGCATACAGAGCTTGAACTCATGAACCATGAGATCATGACCTGAGCCAAAATCAAGAGTCACATGTTTAACTGAGCCAACCAGGCACCCCCATTTTTTTTGAGAAGACTTTATTTTATTTAATTTTTTAAATAATTTTGGTTTTATTTATTTATTTTTATTTTTGATACAGAGAGAGACAGAGCATGAGAGGGGGAGGGGCAGAGAGAGAAGGAGACACAGAACCGGAAGCAGGCTCCAGGCTCTGAGCTAGCCGTCAGCACAGAGCCCGACATAGGGCTCAAACCCACGAATGTGAGATATGACCTGAGCCGAGTCGGAGGCTTAACCAACTGAGCCGCCCAGGCACCCCGAAGACTTATTTTTAAAAGAATATTATCAATACCATATTAGATAGAGATTAGGCAACTATCACAAAATGCAGTGGTTTTAACAAGATAGATATTACTTTCACATGTTGAACTCTGAACACCTCTTTCAAGGACTGATGTGGTGGCTTGTGTAGAGACGGGCACTTTTCTTTTTTACTATGACGTTACCCCTAGAATGTTGCCCTTGTGCTTGTGGTTGAAAATGGTCAACCAGCCATTCCAGCCAGTGGGAGGGGCTGTGATCTCCATGCTTCGATGTCCCCACTTTCTTTTCTGTACTTACTTTGCTCATATGGGGAGGAGACAAAGGGACTCTAGACATTGTCTTCTTACATATCTGACCTTGGAAAAGTGTTAGTCATTTTGTGGTCACACCATTCTTCTTTTTAGGCTATTTTATATGATTATGATAAGGACAGTAATGGCCTAAACAGACACTCTTGACAAGGAATTTGGTCTCCGTTGAGACTAGGTCTTTGGTCTAATGCCCAGTTAGTGGAATCACTCCATAATGTTCTGGTGTAGGCATCTTTTTGCCCCCATGTTGAAGCAGTTTTAGTCAAGCGTATAGCTATAAATCCCAACCACTCATGATGGATAACTCATATGTGTTGGTGGGCCCGAGCAGAATCTGGATTTGAAGTGTGCATTTGAAGAGGTGATTCTTGCCCCCTTCTACTTGACCATCCCACCCTGCCTTCCCCCTAGTTTCCTTTATCCCCTGCAGATAGCCTTAGGGAATCAAACAAGCTTAGTGATTAATTAGATATCCAGTGGCAAAGCTGAATACCATTCTTCCTTTCATGTCAAAATCCTCATGCTTCATAAGTGATTTTCTGAGGATGGCTCATCAGCTGAGTGTCAGACTCTTGGTATCATTGCCATCATAGGATTGAGCCCTGCATCAGGCTCCACACTGAGCATGGAGCCTGCTTGGGATTCTGTCTCTCCTCTCTCTGTCCCTGCCCCACTTGCACTCTCTCTCTCTCTTTCTCTCAAAATAAATAAGTAAACCTTTTTTTTTTAAATAAATGATTTTCTTAAGATCTCCTGTCCTCAGCCTCAGGGATGTACTTCAGTTAGGCATATCTGTCCCCTTTCTAGTGTGATGATGAAAGGAAAGGAGAGTGCACATATTTCAGAAGTTACACACATTCCAAAAGTCAATGCTTCCCATCCCAGCACATCCTCTTTTACTGAATGAGGGACATAGAGATCAGGAGTAAAGAGGATAGATGGCACCACCCAGTAAGCATGGAAAGGTAGATGACAATAATGGTAAGAACAAGGAGGAGGAGGAGGAGGAGGAGGAGGAGGAGGAGGAGGAAGAGGAGAAGGGAGGGAAAGGTTTGAAATAATAACCACAACAGCTAACCAGTGATTACATTACATGCCAAGCTCTGTCCAAGTGTAATAACTCATTTAATCACTCCCCAAAGCACTATATAGTAATACATTTTTTTTGATGGATGAGGATAGGTAATTTGTCCAAGTTTCCAATCTAGTGAGTATTAGACTAGAATTTGGTCCCAGGCATCTGGCTCCAAATCCTGGTGCTAGAGCAGCTTTGAATATATTGTTGCTTAACTACCATGGGACGTTGAGGTTTAATTGTCAGGATGACATAGGGCGAGGGTAGATGTGCAGTTTGAAGGAGCTGGTGGAACATGGCAGAACTACATTAGTATGCTACCAGAAAAGGGATGGATCAGAATAAAATACTGGAGTGGCCCAACAGATAAAGAAGCAGCCATATCTCCTATGAATAGATGCTGTGTCTCTCAAAACAAGTAGCAGTCTTTTTGAATAGACATATGTGAAAATTATTGTTGATCCCATATCAGTCCTTTCTGTCCCAAGTACACACATGAATAATATGCTGTCAACAGAAGTACCTTCTCAAGGCATGGAGGACACTATTGTATACAGCAAGGACTTTAAAACTTAAATGTCCCTCCTTTATATTTACGCTATCACTGTGCACACATGTCTAACAAATGTTGTAACCACAAGTAAAGGGGATTTCAATTCAATTTTTTGAGGCCAAACTAAAATGTTTAAATATTTTCTTGATAGAATTTGCAAACAATTCCTTTTACTATTGGTAGATTTTGTAACACATTTAAATTAGAGTATGAGTGTATGAGTATTGTGTCTATATAAAATTGCCTCTGTAAGATATGAAAAGTAATCTTTCAATCTTGCATTGTTTTATAATATTGAACCACGAGTGGTGTAAATATTATTACAAAGGTAATAATAGAACTGTGTGGCCACAGTAGAAATCCAAGATGATTCTAGTTCAATAACGTTGTGACTAAATTTGTAATCCACTTAGTTTAATTATTCTTCACTGCAAATGTTTTATGACTTGACAGCTGTTATTAAAAAAAGGTAAAATATAGCATATTGTAAAAAATTAAAAAAACTCTTACTGAATGTTTTTGACATTTGACAATGCCATTAAGCTAAAAGTATTGAAGACAGAGTTTTAAATCATGTAAGCTGTGGTTAAGTTGGGCTTTTCCAAAAAGGTTTACAGAAAATTTGCTATGACTTATTGCTATAAACAAATAGAGGCAACCTACATTTTTCTGAATTTTTGAGATTAGTAGTATACCCATAAAGAATAAGGAATATACATTATCTGTACTAATATACCATGGATTTTATTACCCCTGTAGTGTCCACAATCTACCCCCAAAAGACAATAAGAATATTTGAAATATGAAGTGATAAAATGTTTTTAAGTGCCTTTTCTAATTAGAAAAGAATAAAGCAAAGGAGAGATTTTAGATAAGGAGATACAATTTATTGATAGGCGGCCCTCAAAATGAAAGGAAAAGATGAGATCAATACATACAATTATGGAGACAAATTCAGTAGAATCCTTTAAGGTGCATAATAGCCCCTCAGTGGAGGTCCCCTACCCTTTCCCATAGAAGGTAAAACATGCTTAAAACATACTGATGAGAATAAAATCCTAGTTACAAACCACACCCATAATTGAGAAATGTTTGCCTTGCCACCATTAGAATTGTCACTATTCTAAGAATAAATATTGATTGTTTAATGCCATTATATTTATGTGTATATTTTAGGAGATGACTAGTAACACATGTCTATCCTCCCAACAACTAGACTGTTAACAATAATTTATACAGTGTCACCTGCTGGTCCTAAGGCCCCAATCTGAGGAAAGAAGTAGTTATGCATAATTAATTATATTCACATTTTAATATTCATATTTCTGATGATGCTTTCTTGTGATTTATTATCTAATAAGCTTCACATGTAAGGCGAGGACATTTGAAAAGATATATTTTAAAAAGCTGTTCTGTTTTTTCATTAGTGGAACTAACGGATTCGTAGATGAGCACATTTTCCTTTACATAATGGAGAAATATTTTGATAACTCTGAATAAAATCACAATTATTGCTCTCTTTTTTAAATGTACAAAAATTGGGGCACCTGGGTGGCTCAGTTGGTTAAACGTCTGACTTTGGCTCAGGTCATGATGTCACAGTTCATGGGTTCAAGCCCCGCATTGGGCTCTGTGCTGACAGCTAGCTCAGAGCCTGGAGCCTGCTTCAGATTCTGTGTCTCCCTCTCTCTCTGACCCTCCCCTGTTCTCTCTCTGTCTCTCTCTCTCTCTCTCAAAAATAAATAAAATGTACAAAAATTATTTTTCTTCTTTACCAGTTTTTCTCTTGATTTAGGGACAATGAATGTGAATTCAACCATTCTATATTTTTAAAGTTTTTATTTATATTCCAGTTAGTTAACATACAGTGTAATATTAGTTTCTGGCATACAATATGGTGATTTAACACTTATAAACAACACCCGGAGCTCATCACAAGTGTCCTCTTTAACCTCCAACACCTATTTAACCCATCCCCCACTCACCTCCTCTCTGGTGACCATCAGTTTGTTCTCCAAAGTTAAGAGTCCGCCTTTTGGTTTGCTTCTCTCTCTCACCCTCGCTCTTGCTCGCTCATTTGTTTTTGAACTCAACCATTCTTATTTGAAATTTCCAGTGATGCTATATCTCATCTCCTTTTAATTAAGCAGTGATGATATATATCTTGACACTAACAAGGAGAATTTAAATTAAGGAGGAAAGGGCTTTTATATCCTTTAGGTAGAAATATAGACCTAATCTGTGATTGCTGAATAAGAATAAAATTTAGAAGTTTTTGATAACATAATTCTTGGATGATACGCTGGTAATTAAACTCCGATCAGATGTGGCATCAAATATTACTGTAGCAGTAGTGGCCATTACAAAATAAAAGCACATAATCTCTATCCACTAGACATTTCCTTAGGAATTAATTTCAAAAGGTGAAACTAGTTCTGATTTCACAGAGAAAATAAAAGCGGATACTGATTTACTTAAAAGTACTATTTTCCCTACTGTAACATTTAAGTAAGGAAATACATTCAACCTCATGGGAAAAAAATCTCCGGTGTGCAGTTTGTGTATCTCTTTTATATTCATACATGGAGATGATTAATACACTAGTCGGTGTTTAAGCTGGATATGGGGAATTATATTTTGGCAGTGCAAGAGCAATGGGTTTGATTAACTAACACTTCCATTTAAAAGAAGCTGTGAGTACTGAATTTGTTATCTGAATGTTAGCAAAATTTAAAGAGGATGGGGAGAGAACCTGGCTACTTGTCATGTCATAAGGTTAGCATGGCTAGTATATACATTTGGTTAGCCAAGACAAATTACACTCATGAAGGAAAAAAACAATGCTCCATTTTAATAATAACATTCTGTTTGAAATTCAACATAAAAACATCACAAAGTAAATGGTTATTTTAAGGGATATATATGTATGTGTACACACATACACACATACATATATTTGGCTAGAAGTTATTAAACTTTGTAAATTGTGGTCTAGAGAATATTTCTACATAGCAAAGTACGAAAACTCATTAATTAACCTCAGTTTATGTCATGCTTTGTTCCATTAGGTATAGACTTCAAGGGAAAAGCAAAATAGAAGAAAGAACAGAGGAAAAAATTAGAGTTTAATTGCCTTTGTTGGTCTGAATAGTTTTGACAGCTCTAAAATATGTGAAAAATTGGATGCATGTATTCTTAATAAAATGTTTTGAGAAATTTTATTTTCAACATTGAAATTTTAATTTCATTTACAATCTGAATAAAAGTTGACTAAATTATATTTCTAGAAATGCCAGATTTCATATATGTATATTGTTATGCTAAAAGCATTGGATTACTTTCTCACAACTTTCCAGTGAAATATGCACATTCATATTAGAGTTTATTTGGAGAAAGAGAACAGTACTCACCTAATTAACATTTTTTCTTTTCTGTTTATTTCTTCACTTTTGATAGGTAAATACACACTTTAGAGTAATTATATTAGTTATCTATGATTAGATGACAAGTCCTCAAAGTCCCATAGCCTAAAATAACAAATGTTTATTATTGTACCATTTCTGTGGGTCAGGAAATCTTAGCATAGCTTCCCTTGGTGGTTCTGGTTTAGAGTCACACACAAGACTGTAATCAAGTTTCGATTATACTACAACCACCTCAAGGTTTGACTGGGTAAGGATACTTCCCCTTCCGAGTTCACCCAGGTGGTTGCTGGCAGGGCTTGGCTCTACCACATGGCCTCTCCACAGGGTATCCGATGACATGACATCCAGCTCCCTAGGAATGAGGAAGAAATCCCAGAGAAAGGGAGAGCGTACCGAAGTGGAAGATACAGTCTTTTTTTTAACCTAATCTAGGAAGTGATATACTGTTTTCTGCCGTGTTCTGTTCATTAGAAGGGAATCACACAGTCTGTTGATTGGAAGCAAGTCCAGCCCACACTATAGCAGAGGTGTATTACATTCTACTTCGTGAAGGAGATGGTGTTGTATTAGTTTTCTATTGCTGCTGTAACAAATTACCATAAATTTAGTGGATTAAAACAATACAAATTTAGTATCTTACAGCTCTCTAGGTCACAAACCCAACATAGGTCTCACTGGGTAAAAGTAAAGGGGTCAATTGGGGAGTGTTCCTTTCTGAAGACTCTTGGGGAGAATCTGTTCCCTTGTCTTGCCTAGTCTTTAAAGGCTTCCCACATTCCTTTTCCTGTGGCTCCCTTCTTCCAACTCTGAAGTCAACACTGGTTAACTGAGTCCTCACACTGCATCACTCTGACCTTCTCTTCTTCCTACCTCTTCCGAACTTAAAGACCACTGTGATTACACTGGGCCCACCTGGATAACCTTGGATACTCTCCTTATTTTAAAATCACTTTATTTCATCTTTGTCATGTAATGCAACATATGCACAGGTTCCTGGAATTAGGCTCTGTGTGTCTTTGGGGGACTATTATTCTGCCTCCTACATGTATGAAGGAATTTGTGGACATGTTTTCTGAACTCCCTTAGAAATCAATCACTATTAAATAATGCTCCTAGCATCTGCCTTTTTCCTGAATTCAACACATTCAAGATCTTATCTCTTCAGAATATTCATCAAAAGCTCATAAGCACTAACCCAAGTAGCAAACTGTCTGCAGTAATCATTCAATATCCAATGGAGATAAATAACTTTTTCTTTCTTTTTCTCAAGCATTTCTGGTTGCCAAGAGCTATAGGATAAAAGCTCTACTTTTAAAGCAGGAGCAGGTAATTGGGTAGTTTGAGGAATGTACCTCTGGAGTCACAAAGAATCTAGTTTGACTGAGGGTTCTGCCAGAATACTAGCCATAGGGCCTTATGCAAGGTCTTATACTTCTTACCTAAAGTTTGACTCTCTGTAAAATGAGTAAAGCAGTATTGATATTTGCATAGATATTGTGCAGATTAGCTTATAGTCCAGAAATTTATAGTGTAGGAAAAATCTAGTATAGTTTTATTAAATGGCTGCCATTAACCACACTACATATCTGTGATATTAATATTTTATTTTATTGCCCATAAGTCACCAATAAACAATATGTTTTTAAAGTTATATTCTAGATCCTCCACAAGTGATTTGTACCTCTGAACCCCTAAGCCAGGTGCCTAACCCAGACATCAAGAATTCCTTTTGAGATAAAAATTGAGGGGCATCTGGGTGGCTCTTTCAGTTAGGTATCTGACTCTTGACTTTGGCTTAGGTCATGATCTCACAGTTCATGGACTAGAGCGTCTCATAGGGCTCCGCCCTGAGTGTAGAACCTAGTTAAGATTTTCTCTCTCTCTCTCTCTCTCTCCCCCCCTCCCCCACTCTCTCTTTCTCTCCTTCTGCCCCATTTCTCCACCTATGCTCTCTCTCTGTCTCTAAAATAAAATTAAAAGCAAAAAAGAAGGAAATCCTGCTACTTGTTAATAACATGGATGGAATTCAAGCACATTATATTAGTGAATTTAGTGATTTATTAGTGAAATAAATCATACAGAGAAAGACAAATACTGCATGATATCATATATATGTGGGATCGGAAAAAAAAGAAACCACTCAACAACCAAGCTCATAGATACAGATAACAGATTGGTGGTGGCCAGAAGCAGGATGGCATAGCACAGAGGGTGAGTGAGTTGAACGAAAGTGGTCAAAGGTACAAACTTCTAATTATAAAATAAGTAAGTCATAAGGATGTAATATATAGCATTATAGTTAGAAATAATACTACTACATTGTATATTTGAAAGTTGCTAAGAGAATAAATCTTAGAAGTTCTCATCTCAAGAAAAAATATAAAAATGTGTGGTGATGGATGGATGTTAACTAGACTTACTGTGATGATCATTTCACAATATATGCATATATTAAATCAATATGCGGTACATCTGTAACTAATATAATGCTGTATGTTAACTATGTCTCAATAAAAAATAAAAATTTCAGAAAAAATTATTTTTGAAAGTTGCATTATACTGGCTTCCCATTATATGGGCAATATCTAGCCATAATAATTATTTTAAAAGCCTTTTAGTAACAATGATTAATTATTTTATTCATAAATTTTTAATAGACCATAAGCTAATTTATTGGTGTCTTTAAGTGTTTACTTTAGAATTAAAACCCTTATTGTTGATTATAAAATGAAAACTATAAATTGATGACATTATTTGTGAATGGTACTGTATATGTAAATTTAAAAATTCAACATTGAAAATAAAATTATGTGAAATTTTTCAGTGATAATATAAATACATTTGAGTAGAACACAGTATCATAGAAAAAATAATGTTCTTAGTAAATCTGAAAGCTGTGAGGCAGAAACATACTTGGCATTGGTTATGGTATATAAATAATTCATAATGGCATCAAATAAGCTATGATATGCTATTGGTTTATACAGACTGACCTGTAAGTATCACATTTTATAAATATTTTATGTTTATGGAGTCAGAACTACAAATATTTTGATGATGAATCTTATTTTGAATTAAGATATTAGAGATTAATACAAAATCTCTCTCTGCTATCTCTCATCAATTGAATTTCAGATGTTTGAGCCTTTGAAGACCTACTTTGTAAATACTCTAAATTTTGCTTCCATTTTTTTCAAAATCAGTTGGAAATATCAAATCAAAATGATTCAAATTTGGAAGTTAATAAAAAATTTTTATTATTAAAAGCAAATCTCATAAATGAAAGGACAAACTAATTCTTACAGAAGCAATGAATGGTATAAATACATTACAGTGACAGCTGTAGAGATATACAAGATTTAATTTTAATTTTTCTGTTATAATTCTTTGAAATATCTCAACTTGAGGGAAAAGTATTTCTACCTTTTATGAAGTCGTATTTATAATTAGGTAGTTTTATTTTATACTAAAATGAAATGAAATTGAGAATGTCATGGTTGTGTGGCATCTACCTTTGCTGAGATAGTCAAAAGAATATTAAGACATTTCCAACAATTTTTATCTTAATAAAAATATGTCAAGAAAAGTACTCTGTCAAAGGAAGTAATAAGACAGTACCTATGAAAATATTTGAGCTAATGAAGTTACACATACTAGTATTAAAATATAATTAAGAATATTTTCCGCTTATCTTCCTGAGCACCTATAGAAATATTTTCTCAATTAAAATTATTATATTCACAAAGCAGAATAATTTGAAAGTATCAATAAACAATGGTAAAATGCATCTTTGAAGAAGTCTTGAGAAATTTTATGAAAATTTTAAAATAAGATGATTGAAAATAAATTTTACAGAAAAATATAAGTGACACAGTAAAATTGATCAACATGAAAAATTACTCAGTTTATGTTATGTTTAATATGCAGATAATCAATTTAAATTTATTTTAATTTTGTTTTATTTTAAAAGATCAAGCACTGGGTGTTGTATGTAAGGGATGAATCATGGGACTCTACCCCTGAAACCAAGAGCATACTGTCTACACTATTTGTTAGCTAACTTGACAATAAATTATATTTAAAAAATTTAAAGATAATAAAAGTGAAAGAATTTTTAAAAATATTTTGATAACCTCTCATTATAGAACCAGTGATATAATAAGTCAATTTATTGATCAATTAAGTAAAGTTTCAAAATTATATAATTTTAATGATTTTAATGCCATATTGACACCCAAAAGTGATTCATTTGGTGACCTGTATGGTCACCATAACTATAACCTTATTCTGGATTCTACTTTCTACCTTTGACAGCCATGTTGAGTCATGAAAGTTCAGATGAAACATTCTCTAATTGATTAATTGAGTCATTCGTGTATTTAGCAGTCACTTGTTAGCTCAATCTATTAGCCAAATATTCTAGGTCCTTTGAATATATTTGTGAACAAAACGAAGATCCCTGGCTTCATTGAGTCAACATTTTAGCATAGGGAGAGTGGGCATAATACATAAATAAATTGTATCACAAATTAGGAAGTGATAAATCCTTTGGAAAAAAATTCAAGCTAAGTAACCAGAATTGTGAGTGTGAGAAGTATTAAGGAAAGAAATGTTGCACATTAAATAGGTGAGAAGGTGACATTTGAGCAAAGATTTGAAGGGCTTAAAGAAATTAGCCATGGAATTATCTAGGTATAGAGGTGGCTGGGAGAGAGGTAGCAGCTGGCACAAAAGGCAGAGGTATACACTGCTGGTATGCCTAAGAAACAGGAGACCAGTATAGCTGGAGGGCAAGAATGTGGTGGACTTTAGTAGGATTTGAGGTATGAAGGGCAAGAGAAGGAATATGGCTAGAGAGAGGATATGATACAGGTAGAGGGTGCCTGGCTCAGTTGGTTAAGCATTCAACTCTTGATTTCAGCTCAGGTCATGATCTCAAGGACTGTGAGTTCAATCCCTGTGTCTGGCTGGCCCTGCACTAATGGGATGCTCTGTCTTCCTCATTCTCTGCCCCTCCCCCATGCATCAGCACTCCTGTATCCCTTGGGTAAATTCCTAGCAGTGCTATTGCTGGTCATAGGGGAGTTCTATTGTTAACTTTTTGAGGAACTTCCACACTGTTTTCCAGAGCGGCTGCACCAGTTTACATTCCCACCAACAGTGTAGGAAGATGCCCGTTTCTCCACATCCTTGCCAGCATCTATAGTCTCCTGAATTGTTCATTTTTGCCACTCTGACTGGTGTGAGGTGGTATCTCAGTGTGGTTTTGATTTGTATTTCCCTGATGATGAATGACATAGATCATAGTTTCATGTGTCTGTTGGCCATCTGGATGCCCTCTTTGGAGAAGTGTCTGTTCATATCTTCTACCCATTTCTTCACTGGGTTGTTTTTTGAGTGTGAAGTTTGGTAAGTTTTTTATAGATTTTGGATACTAGCCCTTTATCTGATATGTCATTTGAAACTATCGTTCTCCATTCTGTAGGTTACCTATTAGTTTCCTTGATTGTTTCCTTTGCAGTAAAGAAGATTTTATCTTGATGAGGTCCCAAGAGTTCAGTTTTTGCTCTTGATTCCCTTGCCTTT
The DNA here is from genome assembly GCF_006229205.1 of Suricata suricatta. NCBI lineage: Eukaryota > Metazoa > Chordata > Mammalia > Carnivora > Herpestidae > Suricata > Suricata suricatta. Next base: position 30,903,148 of record NC_043714.1, read on the forward strand.
GGAGATGTGTTGAGTAAGAAATTGCTGTGGCTGAGGTCAAGGAGGTTGTTTCCTGCTTTCTCCTCTAGGGTTTTGATGGTTTCCTGTCTCACATTCAGGTCCTTTATCCATTTTGACTTTATTTTTGTGTATGGTGTAAGAAAGTGGTCTAGTTTAATTCTTTGCATGTTGCTGTCCAGTTCTCCCAGCACTATCTGTTAAAGAGGTTGTCTTTTTTCCATTGGATACTCTTTTCTGCTTTGGCAAAGGTTAATTGGCCATACATTTGTGGGTCCATTTCTGGGTTCTCTATTATATTCCATTGGTCTATGTGTCTGTTTTTGTGCCAGTACCACACTGTCTTGATGATTACAGCTTTGTGATGCCTCCCATTTTGGTTTTCTTCTTCAATATTACTTTGGCTATTTGGGTCTTTTGTGGTTCCAGACAAACTTTAAGATTGTTTGTTCTAGCTTTGAGAAGAATGGTGGTGCAATTTCCATTGGAATTGTATTGAATAGTAGATTGCTTTGGGTAGTATTGATATTTTAACAATATTTATTCTTCCTATCATGAGCATGGGATGTTTTTCCATTTCTTGGTGTCTTCTTCAATTTCCTTCATAAGTTTTCTTTAGTTTTCATCATATAGATCTTTTATATCTTTGGTTAGGTTTATTCCTAGGTATTATATGGGTTTTGGTGCATTTGTGAATGGGATCAGTTTCTTGATTTCTCTTTCTGTTGCTTCATTATTGGTGTATAAAAATGTAACCAATTTCTGTACATTGATTTTGTACCCTGCAACTGTGTTGAATTCATGGATCAGCTCTAGTAGGCTTCTGGAGGAGTCTGTTGGGTTTACCATGTACAGTATCATGTCATCTGCAAAAATTGAAAGTTTGACTTCATCTTTACCAATTCTGATACCTTTTATTTCCTTTTGTTGTCTGATTGCTGATGCTAGGACTTCCAACATTTTGTTAAACAACAGTGGTGAGAGTGGACATCCCTGTCATGTTCCTGATCTCAGGGGAAAAGCTCTCAGTTTTTCCCCACTGAGGATGATATTAGCTATGGGTGTTGCATAAATGGGTTTTATGATGTTTAAGTAAGTTCCTTCTATCCCAACTTTCTCAATGGTTTTTATTAAGAAAGGATGTTGTATTTTGTCAAATGCTTTTTCTGCATCTATTGCAGGATCATATGGTTTTTATCTTTTCTTTTGTTAATGTTATGTATCAAATTGATTGATTTGCAAATATTGAAGCAGCCCTGTAACCGAGTAATGAATTCCACTTGATCATGGTGGATAATTCTTTTTATATGCTGTTGAATTTGATTTGCTAGTGGCTTGTTGATGATTTTTGCATCCATATTTATCAGGGATATTGGCCTGTAGTTCTCTTTTTTCTCTGAGTCTCTGTCTGGTTTGGGAATCAAAGTGATGCTGGCTTCGTTAAATGAGTCTGGAAGTTTTCCTTCCGTTTCTATTTTTTGGAATAGCTTGAGAAGAGTGGGTATTAAATCTGCTTTAAATGTCTGGTAGAATTCCTCAGGAAAGCCATCTGGCACAGGGCTCTTATTTATTGGGAGATTTTTGATAACCGATTTAATTTCTTTTCTAGCTATGGATCTGTTCAGATTTTCTGTCTCTTCCTGTTTGAATTTTGGTAGTCTGCATGTGTTTAGGAATTTGTCCTTTTCTTCTAGGTTGTCTAGTTTTGGCATATAATTTTTCATAGTATTCCCTGATAATTGCTTGTATTTCTGAAGGATTGGTTGTAATAAATCCATTTCATTCATGATTTTTTCTATTTGGGTGTTCTCTCTTTGTTTCTGAGTAACCTGGCTAGAGGATTATGAATTTTGTTTATTTTTTCAAAAAACCAAATCTTGGTTTCATTCATCTGTTTAGCTATTTTTTTGTATTATATATTGTTTTTTCTGCCCTGATTTCTCTTCTTCTTCTTCTGGGCTTGGGGTGTTCTTGCTGCTCTGCTTCCAGTTCCTTTGGGTGCACTGTTAGAATTTGCATTTGTGCTTTTTCTAGTTTCTTGAAATATGCCAGGATTGCAATATACTTTCCTCTTAGGACTGCCTTTGCTGCATCCCAAAGAGATCGGATTGTTGTATTTTCATTTTCATTTGTTTCCATATATCTTTTAATTTCTTCTCTTAATTTCCTTGTTGGCCCATTCGTTCTTTAGTAGGGTGTTCTTTAACCTCCATGTTTTTGGAGGTTTTCCAGACATTTTCCTGTTGTTGATTTCAAGTTTCATAGCATTGTGATCTGAAAGTGTGCATGGTATGATTTCAATTATTTTATATTTATTGAGGGCTGCTTTATGACCCAGTATATGATTTATCATGGAGAATGTACCATGTGCACTTGAGAAGAAAGTGAATTCCATAGATTCAGGGTGTAGAGTTCTAAATATATCTGTCAAGTCCATCTGGTCCAATGTGCCATTCAGGTCCATTGTTTCTTCAGTGATTTTTCTGTCTATTTGATCTATCCATTGCTGTTAAGTGGAGTATTAAAGTCTCCTGCAATTAGCACATTCTTATCAATATGATTGCTTATGTTTGTGATTGTTTTATGTATTTGGGTGCTCCCAAATTTAATGCATAGATATTTATAATTGTTAGCTCTTCCTGATGGATAGACCCTGTAATTATTATATAATGCCCTTCTTCATCTCTTGTTACTGCCTTAACTTTAATGTCCAGATTGTCCGATATAAGTATGGCTATGCTAGCTTTCTTTTGACTTCCAGTACCATGATAGATATTTCTCCATCCCCTCACTTTCAATCTGAAAGTGTCCTCGGCTCTAAAATGAGTCTCTTGTAGAAAGCAAATAGATGGATCTTGTTTTTTTATCCAATCTGATACCCTATGTCTTTTGATTGGATCATTTAGTCCATTTACCTTCAGTGTTAGTATTGAAAAATATGGGTTTAGAGTCACTGTGTTCTCTGTAGGATTCATGTTTGTAGTGGTGTCTCTGGTACTTTGTGTTCCTTGCAATATTTCCCTCATGGAGTCCCCCTTAGGATCTCTTGTAGGATTGGTTCAGTGGTGAATTCTTTCCATTTTTGTTTGTTTAGGAAAACCTTTATCTCTCCTTCTATTCTGAATGACAGGCTTGCTGGATAAACGATTCTTGGCTGCATATTTTTCTTGTTCATCACATTGAAGATTTCTTGCCATTCCTTTCTGGCCTGCCAAGTTTCAGTAGATCGGCCTGTTACTGCCCTGATGTGTCTCCCTTTCTATGTTTGGGCCCTTATATCCCTAGATGTTTTCAAAATTCTCTCTTTATCCTTATATTTTGCAAGTTTCACTATGATATGTCATGCAGAAGAGTGATTCAAGTTACATCTGAGGGGAGTTCTCAGTGCCTCTTGTATTTCAATGTCTGTTTCCTTCCCCACATCTGGGAAGTTCTTGGCTACAATTTGTTTAAGTACTCCTTCAGTCCCTTTCTCTCTCTTCTTCTTCTGGAATTCCTATGATATGGATATTATTCTGTTTAAATGCATCACTCAGGTCTCGAATTCTCCTTTCATGCTCCTTGATCAATTTATCTCTTTTTCTCGGATTTCTTTTTTTCTATAGCTGTATCTTTTAATTCACCCATTCTCCTCTCTGCCTCTTCAATCCGTGCTGTGGCTGCCTCCATTTTATTATGCATCTCATTCATAGCATATTTTAATTCATCATAACTATTTTTAAGGTCCATAATCTTCTTAGCAATACCATCTCTGGTGTCTTCTATGCTTTTCTGAAGCCCAGAAATTAATTTTATGACTGTTTTTCTAAGTTCTTGGTCAGTTATGTTGCTTATAACTGTTTTGACCAATTCTTTAGCTGTCACTTCTTCCTGGAATTTCTTTTGAGGAGACTTCTTTTGTTTCATCAGTTTGGCTTGCTTTCTGTCTCTTGTAAGTTTTAAAAGCTTGTTATGTGCTCTGCATCTGTGGGTACAGCTATATTAAAGGAGGCTCATAGACTGTCCATGGCTTGTTCATTTAAGAAGTGTTCTTTTAATGGTGTCTCTCTTGTTTTTGACTCTGGTTATTTTATTTCTCTACTCGCAGTGATATTTGGGACTCTCCACCATGTGTACTTTGGTTTGTTTCTTGAGGTAGCCCTATGAGGCTGTCTTCTTAGTGGACTCTGTCTCTCTTCCTCCCAGACTGCTGCAGTTCTGAGTTCTCTGGCTTCAGCCCTTCCCTGATTAAGAGATGCAGGTGGGAAGTACAGAACTCCTTACCTCTCTGCCATCTTGCCTGAACTCTATCTAAAAGAATTTTTATCTGATTAAGTCTTGTGCATTCTTGTCTTTATCTTGGCTTTAGCTTGGCTTTGTTATCAAATATCAGATAATCTCTCTCCTGCTTTTGGTAAAAGAGGTTATTAGATCTTTTGTATTTCCTTGATTTGTGGCTTTTCCAGGCTTCAGTTTTCAAGAAAGGAGCTTTCAAAGTTTTGCTTTCTCATGGAATGTTAACAATTAGATTTAATTTAATGGTTTTCTACTCATGAAGACTTTGTGAAAAATTTATCTTTTTAATAAATGAAATTATGAAATATTTTAGTAATTTGCCAATGAATTTTATAAGGCTTGTCAAAAGTGATAGATTTATTTTTAATTGAAAAGTCAAACTTCATCTATAAAACATGATGCATATTTTGAGTGGAAACCTGAACTCAGAATCTTGGCACCACTACCTATTAGCTGTGCTGTCTTGTGCAAAGAACTTACTCTTTCTCAACTTCAGTTTGTATAAATGGGAATCTGCAAAAGACCAACATCACAAGATTATTGTGAACATTTTTAAGGATGTGAAAATGTGACCAAATGTTAAATTATATGCAAATACTAAGAACTATTATTATCATCAGAAATGACATTAAAATACCATTAGTTCATCCTAAACCTTTAGAAAGGCATTTTTCAAACTTCTTCCCTAAATACTTAATTTTTTTTTTTAACATTTATTCATTTTTGAGAGATAGAGAAAGACAGAGTGCAAGCAGGAGAGGGGCAGAGAGAGAGGGAGACACAGAACCCAAAGCAAAATCCAGGCTCTGAGCTGTCAGCACAGAGCCCAACATGGGGCTCGAACTCAAGAACTGTGAGATCATGACCTAAGCTGAAGTTGGATGCTTAACTGACTGAGTCACCCAGACTCCCTAATGCTTAATTTTTTCTGCCCAGAATTTTGAAAATTTAATTCCAGTGTAGTTAACCTACAACATTATATTTATTTCAGGTGTACAATATAATGATTCCATCAAGATAAGTGTACTCTTAATTCCCTTCACCTATTTCAACCAATTCCCCACACATCTCCCCTCTGGCAACCATCAGATTGTTCTCTATAGTAAAGAGTCTGTTTTTTTATTTGTCTCTTTTATTTTTCACTTGTTTGTTTGTTTTGTTCCTTAAAGTGCATATATGAATGAAATCATATGGCATTTGTCTTTCTCTGACTGGTTTATTTCACTTAGCATTATACTCTCTAGATCCATCCATGTTATTGCAAAAGGCAAGATTTCATTCTTTTCTATGGCTGAGTGATATCATATTGTATCTATATACCACCTCTTCTTTATCCATTTATCTGCCAGTGGGCACTTGGGCTGCTTCCATAATTTGGTAAAAATTGTAAATAATTCTGCAGTAAATATAGAAGAGCATATATTCTTCAAATTAGTGTTTTTGTGTTCTTTAGGTAAATAGTCAGTAGTAGAATTACTGGATCATGAGGTAGTTTTATTTTTAATTTCTTGAGGAGCCCCCATACTCTCCTCCACAGGGACTGGACCAGTTTGCCTTCCCACCAACAGTGTACAGGGGTCCCTTTTATGCCCATCCTCACCAACACTTGTTGTTTATTGTGTTTCTGATTTTAGCCATTCTGACAGGTGTGAAATAATATCTCATTTTGATTTGCATTTCCCTGATGATGAGTGATGATATCTGCTCTGAATTCTTACTATTTTCTCTTCAAAACAGTTTTTTTAAAAAAGTAAAACCCTTAATAATTAAAGAAAGACACTTAAGCTAAATGTCTTATATTCCATTGCTTCTCAGTCTTGAATGTGAATAGCGGTTACCTGGGTTGGGTGTCTTGTTAAAATGCAGTCTGATTCATTAGGTCTGAGGTAAAACCTGGATTCTGCAATTCTAACAGGTTCCTACAGGATACAGATGTTGTCTGTTTGCCAACCATACTTGGAGTATCAGGGTTGTATATTAATCTTGACATTAAATGCATTTAGCTACCTAACATTGGCTTTGGTGTTTCATTATATTTGTGAATTACAGAATACTATAAACATAGTAGCTTTGGTGTTTTAAACACTGAATGCAAGATCACCACAAAAAGGACCTGAGAAAATTAGTTTATCTATACATACCTGAAAAGAGAAAGATTAGAATAGGAAGGGAGCAGAGAGAAGCAATACCCAAATCTTGAGGTTACTTTACTTCACTGATGGAAATCTGAGTGTTCTCAAGGAAACTGTTAATCCAGATTCTATGGTTGAATTTTACTTTCCTTAAGGAATATTTTATCCTCAAGTATGAAACTAAATAAACTCTTGGGATACAAAGCAATTAATATTGTTAAGTCTATGCACTGATAATGAACATGCAGCTAGGATTATTTTTTACCAGGTATTTGTGGTTCTTATTACCACAACAGTTGTCTCTACTATTAATGCCAATAGGTCATTAAGTGTATTTGTAAAATTGTTAAGCAAGATCCTAAGCAAATTCATGGTGCTGCTGGTGAACATTTATCCACATTTTAGATTTGATTCATTTGGTTTCCGAAGACTTGGTCTCTTAATAAAGCATATGTAGTCTTTCATTTTTACCTTTGGAGAGATTTTTAGAAGTATTCATAGACTATAGGAAAGCATTCCTCAAAAAATTTACCCAAGGTAATATAAGAGATAAAATGATAGAGACAAAATGATGCAAGTAGGAAGTTTTAATAATTAAGTAAATTCAAATTTGATTTTAAAAATTGCTTTGTGCCTCTGTGAAAATGTGCTTGTATTCTCTGTTAAATAACATTAAACTAGACATTGATTAAATATGCATCAGTGCCACAAAGTTTCCTCAAATTTCATGGCCACTTATGCTTCAGGCAAATCAAAAGTATTTTAACAATTAGCTAATGGGAGTCTGGAAGGATAAGCAAAATAAAACAAACAGAAGAACAGACACAGCTCTCTACAGCTTAATGGATAGAGCTGAAGCATTTACAAGAGCTTGTTGATCCATGTGGGTCAGCGAAACTTGTAGCATTTTAACCCATGTCTTCGGAGGAAACCGCCTTATGCGCCAAGGATGGACCTTTAAGAGCACTCTCAGCCATGAAGGGAGGGCACCATGTCCCCAAAGCACGCAGCATTCACCTCATTGTTATGTTTGTCATACTTGCTGTAGTTAGCTGCAGGCTTAGCTGTCTCTGTGATATCCCAGAGAACACGATCAACGCTCAGGCACATGTGCCCCGTACTTAGCACAGTCCCTAACACATCCTGTAGGTTCAATAACTATTGGGTCAATGAAAATGAATGATTTGTGGCATTTTCATTTTCTTCTTAATATAACCATTGAACACAAAAGACAGTAAGTAAAAAGGGACATCAACTATACATCCCTGCTTCTTTCACTTTAGTTTCCATTGAGGAAAGCCCACTTTGAATCTATGTAAGTCATATATGGTGATCAGACGTACCAAGCAATTTGTAATAAGTTCAAGTTACCACTTGTATTTGCCCTTGCAGGGAGAGCCTGGGGCACAGAGTGTTTTCTGTGCAAATGGGAATCTGGCCAACTACTGATCTGTGCATTAGTGTTCTAATAACCAGAGGCCAGCGTGCTGTGGTGCTGCGTCAGAACTAATTTATGAAACCAGGTCCAAAGGCTCATTAAAATGGTCACAATTCAGTGACTGCCCAGTAAAATTAGACTACAGTTTCATTCCCATAACAGTGAATATTTTAACATACTATAAAGGACATTTTTCAAGTGTTAAAACTAGCTGTGGTTCCATGAAGGGAAAAACAACAAGATTAGAAACCCTTTTACTTTTGTACCCTATGGGCTCCACTTTCAGCTTTCAGCTTAACATGCTTCAAATGTCCATATTTAAGAGCACAAGGTAGGCTATACTTGCATTTGCAAGTTTGGCGCATTTTTTTCCTTGGATAAAAGCACTTCCAGGCAGTTCCATAAAGCCGCAGGCTTGTGAACCTACCCGGCCAAGAAATCTCAGGCAACGCGGTGGACCGCGGTTCCCCCATTGCTCCCTACAGCACTCTTTTAATCATACATCCTGCCCTGTGTTGCCAAAACTCCGAGGGACTCAGAGAAATATTACTTTACACGCTACTTTCCACAACCAAACCAGCATTAAATGGCATAGAAAATGTGACGTCCAAAATCTAGTTAAGAGCAATGTGACAGTAGGGAAAGTTCTAGACTGTGGGTCTGGTGCAGCTCTAGTTCAAGGATGCCGCAGACTCGCAGTCATCTCTCTCAGGATGGAGGCAGAGCATCCGTCCCTGCCTGGCACATGGGCCATGCTCAGTAACAGAGACAGCTGTAGTGAACTGTGCTAACGATATTATCATGAATGCCATTTAATTTCTCGGTACCTCAGACATCTATGTACATGATCTGGGAGTAATGGTTCTTGCTCTGCTTATTTCACAGGATTGTTTGGAGGATCTAAACTAATGAATGCAAAAAGACTCTTAAACGGCAGTGTGCTTATACTAGGGTGATGTATGGTTTCATGCATTCACTTGTCAAACATAACAGACTATTTTCTTTATCTCCTGAATTTTCATTCAATGGAATAGTAATGAATCCCTAAATCTTTTAAATGTGAACAATAAAAGGCTCTGAATGACTTTTCCTGACAGCCTATATGCCATGGCTGAATTATTTAAACTTTTATTTAAACCTGGGAAAGGAAACAAAGCAAAAAAAAAAATCCTGAGAATATATTACTTTTAGCTAATTCCTTTAGAAAAATAATTCTTTAATTTTCTTCTCCATCTAAAAAAATGATATTGATAATGTATATACCTTTATTATATTATAAGTTAGACATCACTTGAAATTTTTTTAATGTTTTTTTTTTTGAGAGAAACAGAGCATGAGTGGGGGGAGGAGCAGAGAGAGAGGGAGACACAGAATCCAAAGCAAGCTCCAGGCTCTAAGCTGTTAGCACAGAGGCCAACACAGGGCTCAAACTCACAACAGTGAGATCATGAACTGAGCCAAAGTCAGACAGTCACCCAGGTGCCCCAGGAATACAAGTTAGACATCATTTTAATATCAAGGTTAAATTCCTCTAGAAATGACAGATGCCAGCAAGGATCATTAGAGGTAGAGTTAAGTAGCAAGTTTCTGTTTATTGTAATAGCGTAAATAATATGCAATTGAAATGATTAGATTAACTTTCACCTGAGATGTGACAAACAAAAATAAATGTAAAATAGTTTCTCTAAATATTTCAGTGTATCTCATAAATCTGTGTCCTGGGAAAACACTGTTTTGCTGAATGTTTACAGGTGTGTCATCCAAAATATACTTTGTGTTTATACACATACACAGACACATTTCAGTTAAACACATCTGAATGTTTTTTCTTTCCAGAATCTTATCCTTTAATATGCATTACAAATGTCCAAGAGAGAGAGATAAATTGTAGCATTTTTATAAAACTTATGTTACTATGATTTATTTGTTTGGCAATATACCTATGAACGTCTTCCAAAACATAGTTCAAATAAATATCACTTTAGGAAATGTGCTGACAGTGTGTTTGGCCAGACACTAAAACCTGTGCAAGGATATGCCTTCTGGTGTTCATGAATTTAATCAACCAATACACCCCTTGGACACCTGTTGGATAAATAACACTGTACAGAATAAAAGTCCAAAGTCAAAGGAAGGCGCTCAGTAGTCTGTTCCATTGGAACAACGTAATAACATAAAATGGGGGTTGCAGTGTTTGGGTGTTAAAGTAGAGTTATCTTCCCAAGAGCCATAAAGCAGGAACTAACAGAATGCTGTTTATGATCATCTTTAGTCGCATGCTGACACGAATTGGTTAAAGAAATACATTAACATGTGTTGGATATTATTTCAGAGAATGACACTTGAGAACAGTACCTGCCTCCATTTGCCTCATCTCATTTGCCTCAAACCAGAATAGTTTCAACTCATTGACTTTTTCCAGTTCTCCAACTTTATAGTTATTTCTGTCATGGCACATTGATATCACCTATTTAGTTTCAATATAAAGAAGAAAGGAAAACTGATTAAATTTTTGAACATTTAATCTATTTTTAGTAGTTTGCTCTGAAAAGATATACTTCGTAGCCCAACAGGATATTTTTAAGTTTTTTGATTCTAAGGTTTAATTTTAGAAGAGTAATTTTAGAGTAAATTTTTATTTTTTCCACCTACTTTTTTAATGCTAACTTGAAATATTCAAACTTCAAAATAGATATGGGGTCTGTTCTTGGTTGGTCCTTATGTAGGCTTATAATGCCACGGGCCAAAATGCACATACCCATCTTTTCTCCTTGTGGGGGCCTCCTGTCTCCAGTCATCTTTTAACAATGGATAAGGCTTTCACTCCCTTCTGCTTTGTTCCTGTGCCCGGAAAAGGGTTATGGGAGTTCTTCCACACAATATGATGTATACTGTACCCAAACAGGAACACTTCAAGAGACCTCCTCTTAATGGTGATTACCTAATTTTACTGACTCCCTTTACAAGAATATAATTCTAATGCTCAGATAATAGAATCCACCTTCTTGATATATAGGTACCTTTATAGGTACTTCTGCAAAACAAGTAGGAATTTAACTAGAATATTTTGGCTGATTTCAAAAAAATTGTTGAGAATGATTAAACCCACATCTTCTCTTGAAGACAATATGTGATTTCTAAATATTAGTATTTGGTATGACTCTTTCTAAATTTGGGAATTTAAGAAATAACACTTTATTTTCTGTACCTCAGTATTTTACTCCAAAGCCCCTATCGTTATAAGAATAAGAGAAAATTGAATCTCATTTTTCCTCTAGTCCTACCTATGGGAAACTTACACAATTCATGAAATCAGAGAATGATTGACCACAGAGTTTACTCTTTAGATGACATTTGCCCTGTTTGCATGGTCCCTTCAAGGCCAATAGCTCTTGAGCCTGAGCCTTGGTTTCCAAATAAGCCATGATGGTCTGAAAACACAATTAAATCTTATATTTATAGTTGAGTACTATGGAAGTGCTCATTCATCCAGAGCTTGCAAAGACTTTAAGTTCACTGACTAATTAAACTCACTGCCCACCATCCCTTCTCCCTTGACTATATCCAACCCTTTTCACCCTCACCCCTGTCCATTAACACTAAGTTATGGATGATCTTCACTATAGCAATAGGAAGCAATATAACTTTGCATATTTAAGAATAAATTCCCATAAATTTAAAGGAAAATTATGTATTTGAACAGTATTATCTTTAAGAAACAAAAGATTTTCTTCTGTGTTTTGTAAAACTTTTGAATGGAGGCCAATGTCTGGAAATGCTGAGTTTAACAGCCTTTCATGAAAGATTTTCCATTGTATGTATATATTCTCTCAAACTCCTAAGTTTATCCTCAAAACCACTGGCACCATATTTTTTAAGTGTTACAATATTTGTGTTGGTAGACTTAAGTCTCAAGATTCTTATTTATTTATGAGAATAGTTTTATATTTTCATTTCATAATGGAGACTTAATGGAGTCTAAGTTAGAGATACACATTGTCTCTTATTATATTTCATGGGCCCATCATTACAGAGTTTGCAAAAACAACAGAAATCTGCCTTTGTTTTGCTCACTTTTTTGTTCCAACTTTGTCACATCTGAAAGATTCAGAAAGCCTTGATCTTGGTTGTACCTTATCCCAAATCATACAAGAATCACTACTGTCGGGGTGCCTGGGTGGCTCAGTCAGTTGAGCATCCAACTTCAGCTCAGGTCATGATCTCACAGTTCATGAGTTCGAGCCCTGCATCAGGCTCTGTGCTGACAGCTCAGAGCCTGGAGCCTGCTTCGCATTCTGTGTCTCCCTCTCTCTCTCTGCCGCTCCCCCACTCGCACTGTCTGTCTTTCTGTCTCTCTCTGTCTCTCTCTCTCTCAAAAATACATAAACATAAAAAAATAAAAAATAGAATCACTGTCATCATGATTCATTCTCACAACCATCCTCTACTCAGAACCCAAAATTATATCCTAGTCAAATTAGATTTAAAGTTCTAATTGGGTTTTTAATAATCTACTCACATCCAATAACCCACCTACCCACCAACAGCTCTTCTTTCCTATTTCCTCATTGCAATCTTGTTTACCAAAATGCACTGCCCCTGACCTGAATATTTATCAACCCACAACTTACCATCTCTGTTCCCATTTTCTTTTTTAAATTTTTATTAGTTACTAAATATATACAAAATAAAATTTACAACATATTAGAAAAGTAAAGAATTATGCTATATTGTAAACTCATATTCCCACATGCATGCACCCTTAATAATACATTATAATAATTTTAAAGTTGCCTAGATGTCCTACCCAAGTTCCATATTCTTTTCACCCTTTAAAGGTAACCTTCATCCTAAATTTACTGTTTATTTCTGCTTGCTTTTCTTTCATTTTGCTACATGTATTTTGATTCCTCATAACATTTGTTTAAATTTATATTTTTATTAAGATAAAAAGATGCATTCTGAAGTGTTTTTCCATGATATCATTTTTTGGTGTTATGTTCCTCAGATTAAGTATTGTTGCCTATGGGTCTAAGTCAGCCTCTCTCTCTCTCTTTTTCTTTTTGTGAATACATCATAATTCATTTATCTAGTTACCTATCAATCAATATTTGAGATTTTCTAGGATTTTTTTTCTATTTTGGTGTACTGCAACAAGTATTCTTGTATATATTTTATGGCACATGTATTCAAGAGTTTCTTAGGGTGCATACCTCCTGACTCATAGGGTTTGAGCATTTTAAGTTCATTATAAACTGCTAAATTATCTTACAAAATAGTTGTACCAATTTATGCTTATACTTGCAATGTACACGTCTTTCATTTTGCTCCCAAACTTCACCAACTCTCGATATTGTCAGACCTTGTAAATTGTTGTAAATTCAATGGGTATCAATTGTATCTTATAGTGTTTTAATTTGAATTCTCCATTATTGTGCTCACTTTGGCCGTTCATATACTAAAATGGAATCCTCCATTACAAGTGAGGTTGAGAATCTTTTCATATGTTTATTCAGCATTTATTTATCTTCTTCTGTAAAGGGCCTCTCCTGTGCTTTTTGCCCAATTTTCTACTTGGTGGTTTGTCTCTTTTTCCTATTATGTAAATGAGTTCTTTATATATTCCAGAAACAAATACTTTGTCAAGGATTTCTTCATCTAGTTTGTGGCTTTTCTTTTCATTGTCTTTATGTGCCTTTTGCTGAGCAGAAATTCTTTTTATTTTACTGTAATATAGTTGACTTTATCAATCTTGTATTTTAAGGCTAGTGCTTTTTATGTCTGGTTTAAGATTATCCTTTCATATTCTGATCTCATAAAGATATTCTACTACATTCCTTCTTAAAAGTTATATATTTTGCCTGTCACATTAAGTCTTTTAATCGAGTAGTATTGGTTTTTCTGTATAGTGTAAGGTAGAGGTCCAATTTCAAGCCTATCTTTACTCCCTGATCAGCTATGCTCCTTCTGTCCTAATTCAGACATTCATATATGTGTGTGTCAGTTTGAGGGTTCTTGACTCTTTTGCAATGTTTCGTTTTCTATCTTTGTGCCAATACTATAGTCTTAATTATTATAGCTTAACATAAGTCTGGATAAGGCAAGTTTGCCACCTTTGGTTTTTTTTCCAAGTGGCTATGTTGACCTTTTATTCTGTCATATAGTTTTCAGAATTAACTTATCCAACTCCACACAGATATAGAAAGAATATTGGTGATTTAATTGAAATTATATGGAATCAACAAATCAATTTTGGGAGAATTTAAATGGCTGTTAAATATCAAGTTTCTAATTTCTCTATGTAAGGTAACTATAAAATCTTCCAATATAGTTATGTAATTATCCTTAAAAACATCTCTAAAATTTTATAATACATTTATTCCTAGGTACTTTACTTTTATATTGTGTAAATAACATCTTTTAGAATTATATTTTTAAAACACGTATTGCCATGTAGAGATATGAATTTGAATTGTGTATATTGGCTATGAGCCCAAGAAATTTATTAAACTCCTTTATTAATTGTAATAGTCCATGGATGTTTTGGAGTTTTTATGTGGACCCAGTTATTATCAACAATTATGGGGTTTAATTTCTTCTTTCCCATTTCTGGTACTGTTTTCCTCTCTTATGTCACTGACTATGAAATCTAGTACAGTGTGATACAGAATTGGTACGAGTAAATGCCCTTTTAATTTTCTTGACATTAGGGGCACCCAGCTGGCTCAGTTGGAAGAGCTTGTGACCCTAGATCTCAAGGTCATAAGTTTTATCCCATGTTGTGTACAGACATAATTTAAAAATATTAAGTTAATCAATAATCAAATCCCTTGATGTTAAAGAAAATATTTCCAATATTTCACTATTTAAGTATGACATTTACTAGAGATTTCTTTTGTAGATACTTCTTATTAGGGGGAAGGATGAAGTTTCCTTCTCTTCCTACTTAAGGAATTTAACCCATATGGATATTGAATTCAGTGATTCTGTGGTCCATATCCTTAATGTGGGCATTGTCCCCAGTGCCCTCTAATTCACAAGGACATAAAAGCTAAAGCTCAAGTTCTGGTTTCAATAAATGTCTTCAAGGACCAAGCCAGAGTCAGTCTTCCAATTTCCTCTGAGTTCCTGCTTTCACTCAGATGTAGCCTTCTATAAACACCTTGCTTTCTTACTAGCTCAATGTTGTATTTTTCAAAAAACAGTAGAAGGTTAGTTTTACAAGGGCATAAATCTAACCTGTTGGGTACATGACATGTCTCAAACAGTGCCTGGCCTAGAGTAAGTGCTCAGTAAATATTTGTTGAGTAAATGAATGGCATATAACATTTGTATAGGCAAATGGCAAAAGGAAAAAAAATCTCATCATTTACTTTTCTCAAATGAATTTTTCCTAATCAGTGCTATACTATTTTTTGCTTTAAGATATCAACATGGCAGGAGAACCCAAACCCTACAGACCCAAACCTGGAAACAAGAGGCCCCTTTCTGCACTTTATAGGTAAGTAAGCAATTTTATAATATATAGTAGTAGAAACTTCTTGCAACTTTAAAAGGCAATGTAACCCTATGAGGAATCAGATGTTTTAAATAACAATCCTTCCTGATATAAAGTACAACAAAATGCTGACAATTAACATATAAATATGGCCTCCAGGATTGTCAGGGATCTGTACACTTAACCTTCCTATCTCCACTAAAACACCTTTACAAGATATTACTCTAATAAAAATCTTTCACAACTTTACCTGACAAAGTGGTAGAAAGGTCAATACCTTTTGACTACTGCATGCCATGTACTGTAGGTATTTTTCATGTTGTTTGATTTAATTTAATTTTCATAACCATCCTGCATTATAGATATTGCTGCTCTTATCTTACAGATCAAGCCCCTGATATGCATTTTCCTGGAGATTTTTTCTCTAGGTCACATCAGTTGTAAATGATGGCACCAATATTCAGACTCATGCTATATGATGCCATACCTTGAGTTTTTTCTGTATCATACAGCCTCTTTTGTCACAAAGTATATGTCCATTTAACCCCTATTTCTCTAAAACAACAAATGTAGTCCTTCTCTTCTCCAAAGAGACCTACGTAATACCTTTAACCTTTCTTGATATACTTGGATCTGAGTCAGTTCTAGGCTTCCCCCTCTACTTGTCCCAGTTTATCAGTGTACATATTTATCACCTCAGTGCTAGGTGAATAAAATTAGACTGTATTTAACATCTTTATTGTTTATATAGACTTCTATCATGTTAAGTAAAAATCAGTTCATTTGGGAAAGAAGACAAGAGTAAATTCATAGAATTTTAAGTTCTTTAAAAATAGCCACTTTGGGGGAGGGGCACTTGGGTGGCTCAATTGGTTGAACTTCTGACTCTGGCCCAGGTCATGATCTTGTGGTTCACGAGTTTGAGTTCCATATCAGGCTCTGTGCTGACAGCTCAGAGCCTGGAACCTGTGTCTCCCTCTTATATTCTAATATAGTACTGTAAGAAGAGTACTCAAAAGATCGCTTGGAGCTGGGATTTTTTTTTTCATCTTTGTTCTCTGAAAACTAGCATATCTTCTTCTTTTAGCCACTCATAGCCTCATTTCCCAAGCTATGAAATAAAAAGATCAGAATAAGATGTGTGCCAATGTATGACCATCAGAAATCTTAAAATAGATATTGAAAATATGTTTTAATTGCTCTTATTATTTTGGCTATGTGAATTTACTTAATTTTAATTTAAAAATTTATATAAAAATGGAAGTCCAGGCCTTATCAAATTTGATAAATGATCATAAGGCAGTATTGATATTAAAGGTCCAAAATGAAGTCACCAGCCAAAGAAAAGTGATCCTTTCTGTAGCTTGTTTAAGGTAGAGGATATCTTTACAAAACACTGAGCAAATGCAATCAGATTTATTTTGTGATCAGATTTATTTTTAAATGTATGCATAGAACTGCTGCTAATGTAGAACATTTGAAAAGCCATACTTTCAATAATTAACAAAACAAACTGTCAGTAGCTTTTATTTTTCTCATCAAAGAGTTACCACCGTGCAGTGATGTTGATTTTCTGATATTCCCTGTTCTTACACTGTTTTGATTTTCTTATGAAAATAGAAGCTCATGACAAGAAACAGATGTCTTTTTAACTGTTATTTCTCTATTACTAACTTATGTTGAATTGTGAATTTGAAAGAATCAGAAGCAGAAGTTCATTTAATCTAATATAATGTGTACAAATCACATTAGTGGAGAAATTCTTATTTATCCTGTTTTCATCTGTTTACTCAAATGAAGGCTGGATTGTATGAAATTGCAAAGTGGTAACAAAGGAAACAAAAGAGAGTGAACGTGCAGCTGAGAGCACCCTTCTTTACGCATTTTCTCATTCTTACATAAGCTTAATAAGAGTAATAACTCCTTTTTATGTAGACAAACTGTGTTTTCAGAGTCATTATTTATCTGTTCACCGCAGAAGTCCACAAGGCTGGTATTATGTGCCTTGTATTATGAGTGGGGATGTAATGCCCAAGTTTTCAATATCACCCCAAAAACCAGAAACCGCCTGGGAGACCGAGTCACGCATGCAAAAGCAAAGGGCATTTATCGTTACGACTTAGGCTCGCCGGGCCCAAGTTCGGTCTCACAGCCTTCACCAAGGCAGTGGACCCGTGCTGAGAGCCCCGAACAAGGGCTGAGTAGGGTTTATGTGGGGTTTGGGAAGGGAGAGTGACAAGAACTTGTGACATCCAATCATTATTGTACAACAGCATTGGCAGTAACTTTAACCATACACGTTGTTCAGAGCGTTCGTTACTGTTGGCGGGACCCAATTACAACATTTAGGGTATCTTTGAAATTAACCAATTACAGAGCGAGTTCAGGGTCTTATTTGGTGACTATCAGGTTAACTTTAACATTAGGTAACAGGGTCCTATCTAAAGTTCCTATCTGTAGGCCTTACCCTTAGGAATGTGGAGAGTGGTAGCTGGCCTTCCCTGATTGGGTGTTGCGAAGGTGGTCTCTCTTGCTCTAGGCAATGTGTAACTGCCTGTTAGCCTGTTAGTTTCCGGGAACTGAAACCTAGGCCTTCTAGATCAGAGGGGGAGCTTAAAGCCTGTCATGGCATCTGTTTGGTTTAGCCTTACAGGGAAACTGGGTTTCCAAAACAATAAAGGACTCATCCCAACTAAGATAACAAGATAAGGGACTAAACTCTGGTTTTCAGCCTTCAATTCTAGTGATCTCACCTCTCGATCACTGCTCCCCATATTTACTCACCTGCTACTGTCTAAACAATAGAGATTATAAAAAACAGAGATTCCTACCCACCAAAACTAATAATCACTTATATTCCCATCCACGTTTATCATGCCAGCAGGAGGCAAAGGAAAGACTGCACTATACACTGTATAAAAACAAGAGTTACAACCAATCTCTGTGAGCATAGGGCACAGATTTTGAGCTTCAGGTTCTTTATCTTACATAATAGTTGTAGAATTTTCTTGGCAGGATAAAATTGAATAGTTGAGGCAAAAGCCCCTAATCTTAGTGCAAGGCATATGATGGCAGCTTGAAAAGAGGTTGTTTCTTCTTTCCTATTCTTTGTCTTTGAGTCTCTTTCTTTATTCATGAAGTGAGAAAGTGGAATAATCTCATTTCTCCATTTATTTATTCATTCATTCATACAAGACATGTTTATTGTGTGTCTACTATAGTTGAGGCACTGTGGTCACTGCTTTTCAAGGCAAATAACATAGAAAATGCCCAGGTTATGAGGCAAGGAGAGAGCAAACTTAAATAAAAATAAATTATTTTTCTGGTTATTGGTAACCTCTGATTTACTTTCATGCCCTAAACTGTTATGTCTCTAGATCTCTTTATCCTGTTGGGGATGTGTATGATTTTCCATAAGACTTTCTCCTTCACCTGTTTCCATGTTATCTCTGTCATCAGCTGCAACATAGTATTTACATGTAATACACACTGAGGGATAACCTTGTTACTTCTTTTAACGGGATTTTCGGTTTAGCCAGACAGCCGTCACCAAGCATTTATCATATGCTGAATTAATATGGTATATGTGGAAGACACACAAAAAATTTTAAAAACATACTGAGGCCTTAAAATATTTACTGTGTTATTCATGAGTTAAATATACACATAAATAAGGAACATAAATGAAGGATACATACAGCTCTATAAGAAAACAGATGAGAGAGTTACTGATCCTGCCTAAAGGGAGGGGAGGGCAAGGTCTGAGTGACATTTGAGCCCGCTTCTGACCAAGCAGGCATTCACTCATAGACAACGAGAAAGAATCGCATGCTGGCAGAAGAGAATGTGAGCAGGGAACAAACACAGGGATAAAGAAGAGCATCCCATGGTGAGAACTAGTATAGTCCGCATGGTGAAGGTGAAGAACGCCTAACTGGAATGTTGTGGTGGCTCCGGCTGTTAGGATCTTAATATGCTTGCTCATCAGATGCAGGAGGTTCAGCTTTATTCTACAGGCAACAAGGAGCCATTTGAATATGGTGAGTGACTGGCAATGGGATGGAAGGATGAGTGAGTCACAAGTACAGCCAAGATTTCCAGCTTAGGCAACTGAGGGGTTGGTCACATGAGTCTGATAGAAGACACGGGAAGAACATGAGAGGCAGCAACAGGCTCAGGTATGGGGTTGGGGGAAAGGAAGGAAAAGACATTATTTCAATCTTGGACATGAATTCATAAAGACAGACAATTCATTAAGAGAGCACTTATAATAAAAATGTCTCCCATTAGTGGCTATTTGTAAATGAAACATAATTAATCATGTGTGAACATTCCATAAATGTTGGACCTAGTCCTAATGGTGAATAGCAAATCCATTCTCTTGGGAAAATACTGTGACTTTTAACGAATTGCTGCTTCAAATGTGCTATGTACATTACACAGTGTCTAAAATAAAATTTTCCCCCAGGACGTGAGTTTCCCAGCATTCCAAGTTCCAATTAATGCTAAATAATAGCGAAATGAGAATAATTGTATGATGGTTTTGTTTCTGCTTGTAAAAGAGACAGACCGATCCTCTCAGATGGGAATAAAGCTGACAACCAGAGAACAAAGATACTAATTATCATAGCTGACCAAGTACAGGTTTTCATTCACCTGGAGGTCACTCTCCCAGTCACAGGGAGCACAGTGCAGTGAGACACATGAAACATGCCATTCATTGCATGGATAGGTGTTATTCCCACATATGGTCTTATGGTTATTATACAGATGCCTTTCTTAGCAACCTTCCCACCTCACAGAGATGACCATGGATCAAGACTGTCACTGCAAGTAACGTAAAATGTCCCTTAATATTGTCATAGGATGACCTATAAACACTATTTAAGATCACCACAATTAGTGGTGATAACATGAATGCAGATTATATTATAGTAACTTCAGTGACCAAAACACTCTCAGAGCCTGGGCCAGATAAAGTGACTCTGCAGCAAAATCTCTCTGGTGATTTGTTTACCACTTGACCTACGTGAGTTCCATTATCATTCTCTTGGTGACTCTGGCACAAAATGGGGAAGAGGGACCCTCAAGTGAACCAAAATGTACCCTAGGACCTTGACAACTGAAATGAAAGCAATAGAGGCTAATTTCAGCTAAAGCAAAATAGCAAAAAATCAATATGGAGGAAAAGAATCCTGGATGTCTCCACTTCACTGACTTGCTGTTTGCTGAGGAATGTTTACCAATTAGCTATTGATTATTTTATTTTCTGTCTCCTTCTACAATGTCAAAGATAATACACATACATTTTCAAGCTTAATATTTCTGAAAGTATGTGCCTCCCTGTGCATTAGTTTATCAGGCTTCCATTTCACCTACCTACTTGGGTGGGCCCTCACAGAAATCTGTGGTTTTTAAATGGGATGTGAGGAGGACAGGTGTTTCTCTCACCGCCTGTGCTGATGCACTTTGCCCTTTTAAAATGGACACAAGCCCCAGCGCTCAGATGTCTACAAGGTTCAATTTGAAATTAAGTTGTCACTGGGTCTCTGTGGCAATCACAGTCTCTTTTAGCTCCTGATTCAGTCTTGGGCAATCAAATTACCGGCAGGGAAAAGTGTGGTCACCAATATCCACAAGAGGGAAAAAAAAGTCCACTTCTAAAACTCAAAGCTGAATATCTATACATCCGAGTAATTGAGGGTGAGTTCTCTTTAATTCACACTTCTCAAGTGAACATAAAATGCTGTTGAACCAGAAAAGGTTCCAAATACTCACTTTGTGGATGGCTTAAAATTGTGCAAATGTTTTATGCAAGTATGTTTGGTAGAAAGAGTGTGAGACAGGACTGCCTCCTAAAATTGGCTCACTATTATCAGTGATTTGAACTCCATCTTATTCATTACCTTCTTTAACTGCTTAAAGGAGGAATAAAAGTTTCCTGAAAGACGGTATATTTAAGGAGCCTGGAACTGTTATAGATGCTCTACAAAGTTTAGTTATTCTCATTATTATGATTATTCAAAGACAAAAGTCTATGACAAAGTATTTTAAGAAGTTATTTTAAAGGAGCCTTGAGCTATGATAATGTTGCTAAAATTTGTACAGTCGGCTAAATATGTTAACATTTTCTATAGCGGCCTAAAAAGATATTTTAGGGGAAAGAAAAGGATTATACTTATTTATAGTATGTCCCTCATATTTCAACACTAAGCAAATGTAAATTACAAACCTTTTAATTTAAAATGTTTATAGAAATGCTGACATAATACCCATTAAAATAGTTCTGCTATAGGCTGTTCTCTGCTATGTGAAGGAATGGCCTGTTTGCAGACTGTTAGTTTTTAATACATAAATATCCTTGAATAAATACTTTCTTGCACATGGGAAGAACGCAGTAACGGTAAAGGGAGACTAGATGTTATAATTCCTTAATACAGAGAATCCATCTGTATGGCTTTTTGAAAGACTATGATTCTATTTGTTTGATTTGAGGTAATTTATGATAAAAATCAAAGGAAGCAAAATCATGCCACCAGTTTTAAAAAGAGGCAAATAATAAGAATCAAGAATTAAGTGGGAATTGGGGTGAGGTGTGGCAGACAGGATCAAGCAAATTATACTTAGAAAACAAATGCAATAATAAGGTATTACAAGTGGGCATTGAACTTGGCTATGGGATTCCTGGTGGTCAAAGCAAAAAGAGGATGCATGATAATTTATGTAACCATCTATTAAAAGCAAGTACTCTGGGTTGCCTGGGTGGCTCAGTCAATTAAACTTCCGACTTTGGCTCAGGTCATGATCTTTGGCTCAGGTCAGTACCTCGCGGTCTATGAGTTTGAGCCCCGCGTCAGGCTTTGTGCTGACAGCTTAGAGCCTGGAGCCTGCTTCAGATTCTGTTTCCCTCTCTCTGTCCCTCCCCTGCTCATGCTCTATCTCTCTCTGTCTCTCAAAATTAAATAAACATTAAAGAATTTTAAAGCAAGCACTCCAATTTGTGATAAGAAACCTTTTCCATAACTCTCCCTTCTCAGAAAAACTTACCACATGTGAAAATACCTAAGTAGCCTGGCAGGTACTACTTTCGGTACTAGTTATACGGTAAACACACACACACTCATGCACACAAAATAGTTTTCAATTAATGGTACTTTCCTTATGAAGTCTATCAATAACAGCACTGACTTTGTTCTGCATTTCCCAAGGCAGTTCACCATCCTGTGACAAATTACATAAAACTCAAAAACAGTGATGTTCCAAGATGGCTAGATCTACAGAGGAGGGGACAGAAAGTAAGAGTGGGCTGACCCCTTGGTTGGTTTATTTATGCACCCCCAAGGATCAGAAGGAAAAGACAATGCTTGGTTGTTTATAACCTTTCACTCAAGTGTCTCTTGATCTGTTACTTAATACCCCTCTAGGATGGGGAGAAATGAAAAAGGAATGGTAAATCTAGCATGGGACAGAGGGGGCTGAAATTTCACCTCTTCCTCACAGCTAGGAGTTGCAAATGAAGAAATGCAACTCTTCTTCTAGCTGGCAGTTTTACTGTACTTCCGAAGCTCCAGCCTGTCCTGAAATAGTTGCTTTTTTTCATTCGAGAAAGCAGTTTTCTGTTGAACCAAAGCCTCCTTAACAGGACTCAAGTGTTATGGCCTTTAATGCTATATGCCTTTTGTGTATGTTCGTGTTCTTCTTGCTTTGATTGGATGGGGTATTAAAGTTAGAGCACCAGCAGAAACCCCACTGGTCCCCACAAATCATGGGAGAATGGTGGTCATCTCACATGGTTGGGTCAAGGCAGAAGTGCTCTCTACGTGGGAGGAAGGTGCTCTTTGGATTTTGTCTTCCAAAATGCAGTGTCTTCCTTGTTTACAAGATGGAATGTCATCACTGTCAGTGCTGATTTCGTATGTTTTCATCATTTTGTTTATTTATTTATTGGTCATTATCTTTAGATCCAGTGACCTCTTATTTGAGGATAGCCCTTGGTAGAGAATTCGGGGCCCTGAGCTTCCAACCTAAGATAATTGAAATTGGTTGTTTTTTATTTCTAAGAGTTATTTATTTGCTTTGTTTGTCCACAAAGGGCTCATATCTCTTCTGTCTTCTCAATCTATACATTAAGCTCAAAATTCCAGGATATGTTTCCTTTTCCTCAAGACTACATAGAAGGATCATGAAATAAACTGAAATGTGCCTGAAGTCCTATTTTTAAACAGATCAAAAACTAAGAAATCTTTAGTGTGGGAGTGGTACCCTCCTTTTACACTGTTATGAGTGCAATTAAAAACAAAATCTTTTACCAACCTAGAAATCTTTTCCACAAAGTTAGCAAAGAAGGAAAACACTTTTCTTATTAAATGAATACCCAGAATGAGATGCATATCACAGATAACCTGCTAAGAGTTCAAAAAACAGAAATCTCACCCTTTAATATAGCAAAGCAGACATAACCCATTCTGTGCATGTTCTCAAAATAGATAATAGCTAATCCTCAAGTAAGAGGACTTGAAAGCACCATTTGTCATGCATAGTTCATCATAAAGTCATCTGTAATTGAGGTGACCATCTGTGTTAACTAATTGGCAGTTGGCTTTATCCAGACAAACATTAAACTTCTCATATCTTTATGACTGGTAGTTTTGCAACCAAGAATTCCTACCCTCCCACAGAAGCTGGGGGATAGAGGTTCTATCTTTTTTAATGCTTACCTTTTGAGGGCATGGCTTCCATGTCCTCAAAAAAAGACATACCTAGGTCATACAAACCTATCTAGTTTTCAAAGCAATTTACATACATTTCAAAGAAGGAAGAATGTCTTTGCAATGACACATTTTCTAAAGTAAATACACAAAGAAAAAGGAGGAAAGGGAAATATTTTCCCTAATTTTCAAGAAGGAGTTTTAAACTTCTAGCGTTTTGTCCCATTTTCTTTTTTTTAAGTTTATTTATTTATTTTTTGAGAGACAGAGATAGCACAAGAGGGAGAGAGGCAGAGATAGAAACAGAGAGAGAGAGAGAGAATCCCAAGTAGGCTCTGAACTGTCAGTGCAAAGCCTGACTCTGGGCTCTAACCCACAAACCATGAGATCATGACCTGAACCCAAACCAAGAGTGGGGCACTCGACCAACTAAGCTGCCCAGGCACCCCTGTCCTATTTTTCTTAAAGTACAAATGAGAGTGATATTTATGGACTTGTGTGTATTAAGATTGGTGAGAAGTTCCTTATATTATGTCCCTTCCTGAGAAGTTAGTGCTCTGTACCACCTCACTGATTGCTCCCCTGTACAAGGACTTCTACCATGATATTCCTGTCATACATACAAGGATGCTTTGTGACCATACTGACTGCTTACCTTCTAAATAAGAAAAAAAAAATAGTAAGAAGAGAAGTGTCACGATGTAGAAGAATGAGTACATACAAAATGGGGAGAGGAGAAAAGATTAAATGAATATTCACAATATAGATGGACAGGACTGAATTAATGAGGAGCCAAATGGTTGTTTTGCTTTTGTCTTTACTCTCTTTTACAATGTGAATGATTTTTAAATCACATATAAGTATTTTATGAAAGTATCTAATTTTTTTATCTGTATAAAAATATATTTTCTCCTGATCAATTAAAGTTTGAAAATACTTATCACAAATTATAAACTAATAGAAAATATTGTCATAAAATGATTTTTAAAATTTTTATTTGAGAGTGTGTGTATGTGAGTGGGGGAGAGAGACAAAGGGGGAGAAAAAGGGAGAGAGACAGAGAGAGAGAAAGAGAGAGAGAGAACTCTAAGCAAGCTTCACACTCAGCATGGAGCCCAACATGAGGCTGAATCCCACAACCCTAGGATTGACCTGAACCTAAATCAAGAGTTAGATACTTAACCACCTGAGCCACCCAGGGGGCCCTAGAAAGATATTTTGAAGTTTTAATTATGAGCAAGTTTTGCACAGTAAAGAAAATGAAGTTTATAAGTTTATTAACTTTGTTTGGCTTTAAATATATTAATTAGAAAACAGGCAACAAATATTCTTATAAAAATTACATAAACTAAGTGCAAGAATAATTCTTCTAATTGAGTTATAAGTGCTAAAAACAAATCATAAAATGCCTCTTTTTTGATGCCTAGAAAGATGAGTACAAAAAAGACAGCAATCTCACTAGGTCATTGGTCAGCCGTGTGTGATGAATGCTTTCTCACAAAAATGTGTTCTTTTGGAAACTAACTCTATTTAACTTACAAAATTTCTTTCTAGTGGAATGATAGGATGATTAAGAATTCAACCTTATAGGGGCACCTGGGTGGCTCAGTTGGTTGAGCGTCCGACTTCGGCTCAGGTCATGATCTCATGGTTTGTGGGTTCGGGCCCCACATCAGGCTCTGTGCTGACAGCTAGCTCAGAGCCTGGAGCCTGTCTTCGGATTCTGTCTCCCTCTCGCTGACCCTCTCCTGCTCATGCTGTCTCTCTCTCTCTCAAAAATAAATAAAACATTTTTAAAAAATTTTTAAAAAAAGAATTCAACCTTATAGGTATTGTTAAATGTCAGAATACTTAGGGTGCTAGGGGATCTTCGTCCAAACCCAGGTGTGACATACTTCTCATTTATGGTTACTTTATGCTGGAGTAAGAGGACAAGGGGCTTGTTCTGAGGTAAGCATATTACACTGCAGATGAAACTGCAGTGTTATACAGTTTGTACTTTAACACTTGTTTGAAATATCTTCTGCTTATGTGTCAGAATCAGTCAGTTCTAAAAAGATATGCATGATCATTAGAAAGAGCACTGAATTGGAATTGAGGGAACCTGCAACCACATCATGTATCTGCTCCTACCTGTCCAGGCCAGCCAGGTGATTATAAGCAATACAACCTCTTTTAAGTCCAACTCTCTTGTAGAGGAAGGAATTGAGTTAAACCATTTCTTAGCTGATTCCTATTTCTAGCTCTCTGGTATTCTGCTGTTTACTTTCGAATCCAGAAACAAAAGAAAGACAAAGGTGCTTTATTATCAAGTTTATTCCTTTTTTTCCTTCAGACTCCATCCAGTATCTTAAAGTATTCGTATCTAAGCAGTTCCATTTCCAAAATGGAAAATAGTTCTAAATATTTAAATAACTTAAAAATATATGATATTATTCTTAAGATGGTTCTTTGTAGCTTTATTTAAGATATTGAGTAATCTGATCCAGCCAGAATATAGTACAATAACAGATATGGGACATCTATTAGGTGGAATGTTCATGAAGTGTCAATAATGACATGGGGAAAATGTAAGGTTTGAGTAGGAAAAAAAGCAAAGCAAAATTATATAAACAGCATATAATTATGTAAACATCATATGTTATATAAGCAGGCAACCAAAACTATTTAATAAATAAAACAAACATATGCAGAGAAAAAATAAAGATCAAATATTAACTGTAATTCTTTGGCCAGGGAAGACATGAGTGATATTTTTCTTGTAGCTTTAATACCTAATGCAAATTTTCTTTAATAAGAATTTTATTACCAAAAGAAAAAGAGAGAGATATTTAAAAGGCAATTTTTCCAGTGATAAATGATAAACATCACACAAAACCTCACAACCGGCAACAATGATGATTTTTTACGCTCACTGCTGTACAAAATCAATTCAATAGGTACAGCCCTTCATCTTTGGATCTACACTTTTTTAGTCACCATGGTTATTAGAAAAGTTAGTATTCTAAAAAAGGCAACTCCAAGGGATACAGAAGTGCTGATGCATAGGAGCACATGTACCCCAATGTTCATAGCAGCAATGTCAACAATAGCCAAAACATGGAAAGAGCCTAAATGTCCATCACCTGATGAGTGGATCAAGAAGATGTGGTATATGTACACAATGGAGTACTACATGGCAATGAGAAAGAATGAAATCTGGCCATTTGTAGGAAAGTGGATGGACCTCGAGGGTGTCATGCTAAGCGAAATAAGTCAGGCAGAGAAGGACAGATACCATATGTTTGCACTCATAGGTCTAACAGGAGAACAGCAGAAACCTAAGGGAGGACCAGGGGGAGGGGAAGGGGGAAAGAGAGTTGGGGAGAGAGAGGGATGCAAAACTTGAGAGACTATTGAATGCTGAGAATGAACTGAGGGTTGAGGGGGAAGGGGGAGGGGGGAAAAGAGGTGGTGGTGATGGAGGAGGGCGCTTGTGGGGAAGAACACTGGGTGTTGTATGGAAACTAATTTGACAATAAACTACTTAAAAAAAAAAAGGCAACTTCATTAACATTCAGCGCTGGCCAACAGCCTTGTGTGGTGAAGCAAATAACCACCAGGGTAACTGCCGGAAGTGGCCTGTCAGTCAGTGGCAGGATGGGATCAGAAGCTCAGTGTTCAGAGGGTAGTGTAAGGATCAGGGTGGAGGGAGAGCCACTGAAGTCGTCTAATCTTCAAAAATGAAAAATCAAAATTTATGAGCCCTTAAGTAATGCAGTAAAATACGTAATCAGGAATGCATAGTGATGGCCATTCTTCTGACTACAGGTTAGTGAGCCAGTAGTAAGACTCTGGCGCTTGCCTGACAAAAAGCGTCCCTCTTTGTATTTAAGACCATAATTCCGTCGCTTTGCTGCTGTTGATGTTTTGAAAGGGCATCGTGTATGTGAGCTACAAAGAGTAACAAAATTGTTTGGAATAAAGCCCAGGTTATGTCCTAAGTGTACAGAGCATGGGATATGACAATAAAAGAGGGGACAGCTTCTGTGTTCCAAACTCTTAACAGAGAGAATCAGTCAGCACAGGAGAACCAATGGCAATGAGTCTGAGGATGGTAAATGTGTTTATTACGAATGCTTTCATTAAAAAGGGGGAAAAGAAGTAGAGAATGACACTCAGATTACAGATAATCATTTGTAAAATAGCGTTTGGAGTTGGACTGCTTAGCAACTCTTAACAAAACTGTCCATAGCATCAAGGTGTAGACATTAATGTGATATTGTGAGAATTGTGGAAGAATTGAAGTCAAATTATAACTGCTGATTTCTTTATTTGCTGATGTCTTTTTACCTTTTTTTTTTTTTTTTAACTCATTTTACCTAAAGTCAAGATAATGAATCTCATGTTTAAAGTGTTTAGAGGGATATCTGGGTGGCTCAGTTGGTTAAGTGTCTGGCTTCGGCTCAGGTCATGATCTCATGGTTCATGGGTTCGAGCCCCACATCAGGCTCTGTGCTGACAGCTCAGCACCTGGAGCCTGCCTCTGATTCTGTGTGTCCCTCTTTCTGTGACCCTCCCCTGCTCATGCTGTCTCTGTCTCTCAAAAATAAATTTAAAAAATACACTAAAAAATTTTAAAGTGTTTAGAAAGAAAAATTGTATAAACAATATTTAAAAAGATGGGCTAAATTGAGTATAAAAAAGTTGAAACATTTGGCATGAAAACACAAAAGCATTATGAAGGAAATAAGTAATACTAGACATTAGGCATCCATTTAACTAAAAATTAAATATATTATTGTTTTAAATGCAATGTTTCCTTGCTGTTAAGAAAAGCAAGAAAGAACAGCTTTATGTGTAGGTGAAACATCATGCGGGCAGGTAGTAATCAGACAATGTTTAAAGACAACACACATTGATAAAGAGAAATGGATGACTTCATGTGGGGTCGACCCTAAGAGTCTTTTGAAAAATTATAGAGACTTGGAGAAGAATTTCTGATATCAGCAATTTGAATGAATCACACCATCTCCAGCTTGGAAGGATAGCTTGTCTCTAAGCCTCTATTAACAGACCTGACTCATGGATTTACCAAATTCAGCCTCTATTTACCAGATTCAGAGATTCTCAATGGATCAAGTGGAGGAGAAGGAAACATAGAATCACTAATCAGTTGTTTATCAATTACTAAGCACTACTAGACATTGTTCTGGACACTGAGGATACATTAGTTAACAAAATGGACAAAAATCCTTGACCTTGCCTTCAAGTGTGAGTAAATGATAATAAAAATCAATCATTAAATTAAGCATATGTTAAAAAGCAGGAGGTGTTATGGAAAAAATAAAGCAAGGCAAGAGGGATAGGAGTGGGAAGGTGAGAAGTGATACAACTTTGAAAAGGGTGGTGAGTGAAGACCTACGTTGAGATGCTATTTGAGCGAAAACGTGAAGAAGGTGAAGAGCAGATAAGATTTCACCTGGGGGGAACCATTCTGGGCAGAGGGATGATCAGCACTAAGTCCTTAAAGCAGAAGCACACCCAAGTAGTAATAAAAAGCAAGAGAGCCAATGTTTCTGGAGTAGAATTGAGCAAAGCTGAGGGCCCGGAGGAGGTGAGAGGATAAGGCAGAGATGCAGTGAGGGTGCCAAATCCTGGATAACCTCGCAGACCACTGGGCTTTTACCCTGAGTGAAATGGAAGATTTTAAAGGAAGGAGTACCATGACAGCCTTAAATTTTGAAAAGTTCTCTTTCACTTTATGTTGACAATAGGTTATGAAAGAACAATGGAGGAACATGGGAAAACACGCAAAAGGTTATAACGATTCAGGGGTAACCGTTGAGATGAAAAGAGTGGTTATTCATGGATATATTTTGAAAGTGGAACCAACAAACGTGCAGAATGAATGTGGACTGTGCGCGAGAAGGAACCGAGGCAAAGAGATTATCATCTACTGCTGGGGAAAGTTTACTGGCTTAAAAAACGTACTGTCCGTCATACTCAGCAATCTGGCGAGGGCTCGGTGGAGTGGTTCTGCTCTATGTGGTGCCCAAATGGCTTCTGTGCTTACGTGCCTGGTGCTTCAGCTGGGACTGGTTAGAACAGCTGTGGTGACTGGGGGTCTTTCTCCACATGGTCTCTCCAGGTGGTGAGCGTAGACTTTGTTATGGCACAGTGGTCTCAAGGCAATTTGTCTGACAGAGTGACTGAGTTCAAGGGGGAAGAAGTTGCCTGTCCTCTTAAAGTCTAGGTTGGAAATTCTGCAGTGTCACATCTGCCACGTTATATTTAGAAAAGCAAAGCGTAAGGCCAGTTCACATATGAGATGAGGGTATAGAGACTCCAGATCTTAATGGGTAGAAGGAAAAAACTGATAATGAGCAGACTATGTACCATGGAAACCCCCAAGATTTTTGGACTGAACATCTGACCATATAAATTACAATTAAGTGAGATGAGCAATACTCAATGCAGAGATTGGAGTCGGCCAAGGTAGGAATAGAGATTAGGAGCTTAGTTTTTTGTTAAAGTGATGATACCTATTAGACATCTAAGTGAAAATGTCAAGTGAACAGTTAAATACGTAATCTGGAGTTCAAGGAGAGGTCTGAACTGGCTGTGCACATTTGTGATTCATCACTGTGTAGATGGCATTCAGAACCACAAGAACCACGAGACTGAATGAGAACAAATACCGAAAGGGTAATTAACAATAGAAAAGAAAAGAAGTCCAAGGACTGAGCTCGAGAACACAATGATATTTGAAGTCAGGATCTAGCAAAGGTGACTCAAAAGAAACAACTAGGGAGGTCGACCAAATGGTATAAAACTCAGCAATGAAGAAGTCCTCAGGAAGAAGTAATGGGTTGGGTGAAGTGTTCCTCAGAGATCGTGAGAACGAATGATTTACCACGGGACTCAGCACTGTGGAGACTGCTGGAGACCAACAAGAATATATCCACCAGGTTTAGGGTCCTAGCTCAGTATTGCATAGTTAATTCAGGGAGCAGCCCAGAAACAGATGGGACGTGGAATTATAAACCCAAGCTTGTGCACAGTAGCTATAGCGGCAGGTTTAGAGGGACAATAACATGAAGCCAAGATGCACCCCTGCCAGTCAGGTGGAGCTTCCAACACAATCTAGGAAGAGGTAATATTGAGTACTCTAGGCAGATGATTGGCATCACGCAATTTTGTCAGCATGTGGCAATTGAGAATATTAAATTCTGACATTTGGTGCCAGGATTTCATATTTTCAAAGATCGGAGGGGGAAAAAACTCTGGGTCTGAGAGAGGTTGAGGGTGCCAAGACAGGAGATTAATCTGCCAGATAAGTTTGTCACTGGGAAGAGGACAGCAACACAATTAAGCAGAACATGCAGAGATGAACTGTTGTTTCCCATGCCCATGTCAGACTTTAGCTACAGCTTGGGTTGAATTGGTTTCAAACATTTTACTATGAGAAGGCAGAGGACGAGGCTGCATCTTGGAACTGAATGGGTATGAGAGTAGGGGACACAGAGGAAACGTGGGGACTGGAGGGAGGAGTTGAGGGGCCATGTGAGGACAAAAGTCAACAGGGCCTCTCAACTGACGGGGAGCTGGCCTGCAAAGACTTGTTTTATGTCTTGTAGCACCAATTGCACTCTGTACAACTTATTATGACGGGCAATCAAAAGACTGTATAGCACTGGATTGCCTCTGATCTCTTCATTTAAACTGGAGGAGAAAGATGAATGACATCATAAGCCTGCAGAAAAAAAAAAAAAAAAGCAGGACTGAGGATTGAGATTTGAAACTGGATAACTGACCGATTACCTGGGAAACTGACTACCGTTTTCCCATCGGTGATCTTGGCAGACATACAGTTTAACGGTTATTAGCAAGTAACTAAATAAGATGATTGGAAGAGACAGATGAGCAGCCACTTGCTGGTTTTTCTTAAATCTACTTTTACTACCTATGTTTGGAACTGAGATAAGCAAATCATCCAACATGAAAATAACTGAGTTTGCAAGTATCTCTTTTTTTTTTTTTTTAAGTTTGCTTACTTATTTTTGAGAGAGAGAGATAGAGAGAGAACCAGTTGGGAAGGGGCAGCAAAAGAGGGAGACAGAGGATCTGAATTGGCACAGAGCCCGATGTGGGTCTGGAACCCACAAACAGTGAGATAATGACCTGAGCTGAAACTGGACACTAGGTGCCCTGGAAATATCTCTTTTCAGAAAATAATATTTTCTTATTTGAATGGAAAGATCCACCCAGTTGTATGCACTTCTTTCCAATGTGACGTCTGGCGAGATTAGTTCTGGAGTCAGAGTGGAGCGAGAGTGAGACTCTACACTCTCTGGCTTGGCCAAATATCTTACTAGGCCTGCTCCTAGCCCTAGCCCCGGGCTATTGAAGTAAGCACTTCAACTCTCCCAGAAGAATCTGCCAGTAGTTCATCTTTCTTGCCTAGAGGAATGTCTCTACTCCCCCTGTGGGGTCCCCTGGCTGCAGCTCAGTCCTCCGGTCCGAGCTGTGAAGCTGCACAGCAGCCTGTGCAAGGGACATGAGCCCTGCAGCCCCAATTTCCAATGTGGCAAAAGTCAGGCCTGTGAGTGCCAAAACTGCCCTTGAGATTTTTGATTGATACCAGAGCCATCCACTAACCTGTTGGCAGCACAGATGCGGGGAACTGCAAATGGAACTTATCAAAAGGTCTGATGATAGCTTTAAGCAGAAATTTCAATTGAGCGTGAAAGCCCTTGCAAAAAGGTATCACAGGAAATTGAGGGGAAAGCTGTGTTTTACTCCAGAGACATGGAATCCATTGTAGACAGATCTCACTGTAAGAGTGAAGAAGCCTGGCTTTCCTCTACTAATGGCCAACAAGTAATATCTTGGAAAGTGGCACAAATATACTACAAGGTCTTCATCAGACCGCCTGCGCTACCATCCTGCTGCAGGACTTTTTAGCTTTACATTACTCAATCTCCCTCAGCCTCAATTTCCTATGTATAAAATAGAGACAACAATTGTAACAACCTCACAGGGAAGTTATGAGCATTGCATGTTAAAATGCTTAAAATAGCATGCTGAATTAAAATACTGGCTGTTATCATTATGAGGCATTAAGTAGACACTGTGATTTGTACACATTGGCATATGGACTATATGTCCAGAAATCTGGGCTCTGCTGCACACTTTATACCTCTTTATTCCTTTGATAAGTTTGAGCAAATTTCTGTACCTTCTATTAGCACAGATCTGGTAAATACATATTTGCACACTATTCTTCTCCTTTTCTATTTCTGTGGCAGACATAGGTTAATTACAGCCCTCTTATACCCTGAGGCCCGAATAGGTTTTAGAATTCATATCAACACCTTGTTCCCAGCAGCCACCATCAATTAGTCAGGATTGACACAAAAATTAAAATGTATTTGACCTCTTAACTTTACAGCATAGAAGCTTTTAAGGAAATGACTGTTCCCACTCTCATCCACCTCAGCCTCTCCCATCACAGCCTCACCCAGGGCTCTGCTTCGCCATGGATTTCTTAGTGTAGTTGACAGGACATCATAAAAGGCTATACTTGGGATAATCCTTGTGCATCTGTTACAACACTACTCCCTGGTAGGAGCCACGCCTGGGAAAGGGCTACGGATGGCACAAGAATGCACTGTGAGTGCCCGCTCAATGATCAGGAGACAAAAATACCTTGAACTCTTGTTCGACCAAAGACGCTCATGGTTGAGTCATACTCAGACTTCCTCAGGCAGGGGGAGGGGAGGAGGTGAGTGCCTGGACAGACCAGGGCTGCTGCCCATGCCACACGCCATCATAGTGTCTTCTTCCTAGCAAGCTGCTTGCTCCCCGGGCAAGAGCTTCTAGGCATCTAAGCCCTGGTGGGCCAGAACGGAAACCTGGGCTGCTTTTGCTTTTCTTTTCTCTTTAAGTGAGGAGAGAAGAAGAGCCAAGGGAAGTACTACACACAAATTCTGAGTTTTACTGGCTGTCAGAGAATTCACTTACAATCACCTATGAATATCCTCCTTCTGTTACATAAAGAAGACTCTTATTTGCCTTTTAATTGTCTGGCAATAGATGAATTTTTAAGAATATTGATAGAGTCATGTTATATTTTAGTATGTAAAATGTTCAGTAAAGGAAGACGTCTATGAATCACTTTACAGGTGTTTATCTTTGATCAAAATCGTCATTTTTTGCTCAAATTTAATCATTTACCTTGGGGGGGAAAAAGTCTGTTTAAATCACAAGTTCTTGGAATGATGAAAATGTCATGTAGATGTCTTTAGATTACAAATGGTTGATGATGAAATGTAAACTTTAAATATCAAAGTAAGATTCCTATAATTCAAAAAATGCTATTAAACTGTAAAATAGCATATCAAATTATTCCATAAATAATAAGCAATTGGTTAGCTAAGCATTGGCTCATAATGACATGCACCACCACGGCATCCCTTTCTGAACTTGGCATCCATGTACCTAGAGGCCTGTTAGTGAACCTAGATGTCTCTCCTCGATCCTTTTCTTCCCATTATACACATTCTCTCTGGGGGTCCCCATCCTCTCCTTCTATGCTCTATACTAATTTTGCTTTGATGACACGACTCCCAAATCTGTATTTCCAGTGCAGATGTCTTGCCTGTGTTCCAGGCATCCACGTCCAACTGTTGCCTAGCCCTGTGTGGTTCACTTATTATATATCAGCTGTACCTACCTGTTCCCCAGCCTGGACTCCCTATGTCTGTTAACTGGCCCTGAATCCAGGAACAGTCAGAGCACTTGGGGATAAAAATTAATAACAATGATGGCAGAAATCTATTAAGTATTTACCTATCCATTTATTTATTTATCTAATTAATTTATATATCTAGTCCATTACTTACTTATCTAATTCTCACACCAGCCCTAAGAGTTAGGCTTATTATTACATTTTGCAGATGAGATCATTGAGGCACAAAGAAAAGCACCTTACTTTGTCAAGGCTACGCAGCCAGAAGATGTTAGAGTCAGAACTAGAATCAGGCTGTCTGATTCTAGAAATTGTGTCCTTGAGCTCTTTGGAACATCCATCTTAAATGTAGGTCAGTCTTGGGTTGTCATTGCTGAAGAGAATAGATCAGATGGCAGTAAATAGTGTTTCTCCTTGGCAATTTTTGCTGCAAAACCATATAAATACTGTAGGGGAACATATCTATAAGTCACTTTGGATAAGTCATAAAAAATCCACCAGATTTACAAAAACAAGGTAGTTGAAGTCATTTTTGCAAAAACCCAGTATATGCCCAAGCACAAGGAGTGAGAAAGTAATATGCCATGCTGACGATGAGCATTTGGCTCAGCTTGGCTGGAGCATAGACTTTGTAGGCTGAAGTGGTAGGAGCCAAGGGCTGGGAAGGTACTAGAACAAAATTGTGAATAAACTTTGAGTTATATTAAAGGATTTGAGCTTTACTGTGTAGGTGAATCATGGAAGTAGGGGTGGGGGAGTGAGGGAGGCAAAGTTCATTTGACAAAATCACTCCTGCGAGCCTCCTATAAAGTAGGCATGCTCTAGGTACTTGAAATACTGTGAGTTCCTACTTTCAAGGAGTATACGATCTAAATAGGGGACTTGGAAAATATGCTAGGAATGTTTAATACACCATGATTAAGTCTACAAGGTGCTATCAGAACAATTATAAAGCACTCCTAACCAACCTATGGTGCCTTATGAGAAAATATTTCCTAGAAGCACTCACAGATGTGCAATGAGGGGAATTACATGATCATATTTGCATGACAGTTATTTTAGAAAGATGATTTTGCTAGTAGGTATTGCTATTCCAAAGAATACTGAAGAAGGAAGGTCAATAAAGAGGTTTTTCTAATAGCTCACATAAAGGTTGATTATCACTTGAACTGTTAATAATAAGAATTAAGAGGTAAGTAAAGAACTTGGGGCAGTAGAAACAGCAGAACTAGAGAGATTAACTGAAAGTGAGTGCTATTGGAAAGGAGTTGAAGAGAAAGATTATGATCTTTCTAGTTTGGTCTTGATTGGCTGAGTATGCCATTGAGTTAGAGATGAAGAAGAACAAAATGAGGGAGGCAGACAAAGAATTTAGTTTAGAACATGTTAAGTTGAAGGCATCTACAATTAGAGATATATGGTGGACAGATAGAGTGATAGAGTAATACCAAAGACAAGAGTTTGGAAATATCCAGCATGTCAACAGCATGAGACCAGATAAGATTTCTCAGTGGAGTGTAGAAACTATAAAGAGAGGAAATGGGACAAGGCCATTAGGCACATATAAACAAAATAAAACAAAGAAAATAAAGATGAAAGACAATAACAATGCAAGACATGAACACGTGAAATTTAGAGCTAGAATGCCTAAATCAAAATCCTAGCTTTACCACTTTTAGCTATGTGACCTTAGGCAAGACATTTAGCATCTTTGGGTATCAGTTTCTTCATCTATAAAATGAGGTCTATCTCAGAGGTATATCTCAGATGCTTAAATAAATTAGTGTTTATAACACATTTTTAATAACACCTGGTCCTTAATAAATACAGCTTAGACTTTTTTGTTATTAAATACAAAGTCTTATAAATCTGTTAGTCCCAAATATTGATCTTCATTTTGCATCCTATTTTACTTCTTTACTGTGCCTATTTTTCTGAAGGCTTTGGTTTATTTATCTTATTATGTTTCTAATTCTAGCAGGCCCTGAATGAGGTATTATTAAATTCACTACCCAGTTCATGTTAAAAGTAAATCTTAGGAAAGACAAAACCAATCTTTTTCTTCACAAAATCATTACCTTGTTAAAAAAAAAAAAAAACTCAGAAAAGTTCCCTCTGGGCATATCACAATGTAATCATCTGTTTCTAAGGATTACATTGATAAACAATTTTCTCCAAAGTGAGGTTTCTCCTGGTAGTTTCCTTCTTTTGCATTTTTTTCTCATTTCAGGACTAAAATCACATGTGTGAGCTTTTCATGTTTTCAGGCAGTGTCAGCCCATAGAATTAACAACCTATCTTTGGCATAGTCATGGCCATCACAGTCTACTCTGTGCCAGGAAATGTGTTAGGTACTCTGAGTACTCTTCACAACAGATACGTTGTAAGTTGGCTATGATGTTGGCTATATACTTGATGAGGAAATAAGTAAAAGAAAAAATCTCTGAATCAGCTCAAGGCTGGGAAGTAGACTCTATGTAACGCTACCATGACTAAGCAGTTGGTTAGAGAGCAGAGCACCGTTCAGTGTGGGCCAGTTATCACCGCCCTCTATAGAGTGCCATCATTTTGAGGAAGAGACATGAAATAGGATTGCCTGATGGTAGTTCTCCACAGATTTCCTGCTCTGTGTCACCACTGAAAATGCTTGGGGCTCCAGGTACCTAGGGCTCATTTTCAGTGGCTTGGAATGACTAGTGGACAAGAGTCTTTCCTTTCTACTCAGCTGGTAGAGCATCAGCCGGACTCTCTCTTGGGCCATTAGAAGGTTTAAACACACCCCGGAAGCTGGCTGGGCTAGCACGGCAGAAGGAATCATCGGTCCAGTGAAATAAACTGTCCTGCCTCTTTGCCATCGGACTGGCAAATGTTGCCCCAGAAAGCTGGGGAAACAGCCAAAGTTCCTGATAGGATGTTCTGTTGGTATTAATCGCCTCTGATCTGGGCATGGGATTTCAACACGCAAAAGGTAAGGGGAGCCTGCTCCTTTACCGCCAGACTCTAATGGGGGTCCTCAGGTGGCCGCTAGAGGGCCCACCAATTTGGCTAAGGTTAGTAAGGATTATGAAGGCGTATTGCACTTATACGCCCAAAGATCCTGACAAATGAGGAAACAAATTGGCTGTCATTCTTACTTTTGTAAACCAGACAGCGCCAGATATTAGAAACCCTAAAAGAGACCCTCACCAAATTAACCATGGAGACTGGCGGAAATTGGATAAACTCTCCTTCCCTATGCCCTTTACAGGGTAAGAAATTCCCCTTACACCAAGGAGGGCTATGCCAGGCTTTAGGGGAACAATGGTAACTCAGCTGACCCAGGATTGGGTCACTTACAAGACAGAGGGGAATGTAAGGACGCAGGTTTGAGACAATAGAAGGGCACACATTGCCCAAGGCAAGAGGGACCACCCTTGTAATACCCTTAACATTCCTAAGGGAAGGCTAGTTACACCCTATGTGAGGGTCCTGGGTCCTGGGTCTACTCTGTGATTGGTTAACACTCTAAATGTTGTAATTGGATAA
>NC_043714.1:30941552-31015533 GCF_006229205.1 Suricata suricatta
AAGGTTTAAAAAGAACTTTCATGAGCTTCTTCTCTAGGTAGACTTGCAAGGTTAATATTCTTACTGATCTTGAAACTAGAAGCTAGACTTTTAATTCAAGACTATTGTTCTGAGAATATATCATAGTAATGGAGACAATAATTAATAGCAGCTTAGTGACAGGACTGTCCCTGTAAGATGCAGGTGTCAGGATTAGCTTTATGAAGGAGTTAGATAAACTCATAAGACAAATAGATCATGCATAGGGAAAGGATTTAAAAAGTAGTATTCTGGTATAGAAATAGAATGCTTAAAGACACCAAAGCTGGGGTGCCTGGGTGGCTCAGTTGGTTAAGCATCCAGCTTCGGCTCAGGTCATGATCTCATAGTTCGTGGGTTCGAGCCCTGCGTCGGGCTCTGTGCTGACAGCTAGCTCAGAGCCTGAAGCCTGTCTTTGGACTCTGTCTCTCTCTCTCTCTGACCCTCCTCTGCTTGTGCTGTCTCTGTCTCTCAAAAATAAACTTTAAAAAAAAATTTTTTTAATTTTTTAAAAGACCCCAAAGCAAAGGA
Organism: Suricata suricatta; assembly: GCF_006229205.1. Lineage (NCBI taxonomy): Eukaryota > Metazoa > Chordata > Mammalia > Carnivora > Herpestidae > Suricata > Suricata suricatta. Next base: position 30,942,102 of record NC_043714.1, read on the forward strand.
GAATTTTTTAAGTAGTAAATAGACAAATATCATGGAATAAAGTGGTTGGTACGAGAAGTGATAGAGCGTGACATGGAAAGTTAGCATGAGGCCTGTTTCTGACAAGCTTCCGAATGCCACAGTAACGGGTTTGGGCATCTTCCTATGGTTATGAGATTGTCAAGAAATATGGTGACGTGAAAATAGCATTGTAGGGGAGTTGATCTGTCAGTAGTAGGTGCAGAAAAGTGGTGATGTAGAGAGGGAATTCAGATTATTCTGATCTTCTAATTCTGGGAGAATATCTTGATATGTATTAAAATAAAGAGTGCCTATTTTGACAGGTTGTTTCCAGTTCCTTCCAGCAATATAATTATAGGTTGTACATTGGCATACCTTTTCTATAAAGGCCATAGAGCAAATGTTTTCAAACTGTGGATACACAGTTACAACAGTATTACAACTGTTACAACTACTCCACTTGTTACTGAAGCACAAAAGCAGCCTTAAACAAGATATTAAACAAGTAAGCATGACTGTGTCTCAATAAACTTTATGGACTCTGAAAATTGAAATTTCATATAATTTTCATGTGTCACAAAGTATTATTCTTTTTTTGATAATTTTTCAACCATTTCAAAATGTATACTTGCGGGGTGCCTGGGTGAGCGTCTGACTAAGGCTCAGGTCATGATCTCACGGTTCTCGGGTTTGAGCCCTGCTGTGCTGACAGCTCAGAGCCTGGAGCCTGCTTTGGATTCTGTGTCTCCCTCTCTCTCTGCCCGCCCCTCCCCATTCACACTATTTCTGTCTCTGTCTCCCAAAAAATAAATAAACATTAAAAAGTCTTTAATCTGAAAAAAGAAAAACAGAAGAAAAATGTACACTTGTGAGCATAGCCTAACTGGTAGAGATGTTGATTCACTATGTTGTACACCTAGAACTAATGTAACATTGTGTGTCAATGATGTAAAAGTCATTCCTAGTTTGTAGGTTCTACAAAAAAGGTGGTAAGCAGGATTTGGCCTATAGACTAGAGTTTGCCAGCCCCTGTTTTATAGAACATCAGTCAGAACTCGCAATCCAGTATCACTTTCAAAATTTTGAATTTTCCTTTGAATTCTTTTGAATGTTTGGGAAGAAATAATTGAAGTAAGTGAAGTGGTAAAAGCAGGAGACAATTAACTAGCTAGTGGGACTAACAATATCAACCACGGGTGCCAGTGGGGCAACGTATGTCCTTACGTGCTCCAACCTAACAAGTGTTTGTCTGAAGCATTCAGAAAAAGAAAAGGAAAATCAATAAGTAAATATTACTTCAAACACATTCTGACTCAGTGGTTTAGTAATTGCACAGGGAAAGGCAAAATGGTGGGTCATTCTTTTCTTCATGTTGTTTGTGGTACCTTCCATGAAAGCAGCATCACGCAGCCCATAAACAAATGATATGAGTGGGGACACGGAAGGGGACTTTACTGTGAAACAGTGTGAGTTTGCAGCAGCTGTGAACAAACAGTTTATGTTTGGTGAAACCAGCCAGGCTGGGGTAAATAATGAGAACCAACCTGGGAATAGAGTGAAGGGAAAGATGTAAAAGTCATAAAGGAAACACTGCCAGCCCGTTGCTAATTGAGATGTGGAGGGTGAAAACAAGAGATGAATCAGGTATTTTAAAAGTTTCTCTTACTGGATTTGTCAAAGGCACTAAGTAAGAAGCAGGCGGCTGTGGGAGGCAAGGGGACATTGTAGGCAGCGGGAGATGGGGAGCCAGGAGCCCGGGAGATAGCACCTCACACAAGCAAAATACACGCGTACACTAAAGTCTGACGGGTGTGAGGCTGAAATTATTGGCAAAAATAGAAGGGATCCCATTTCATACCACGTGTTGTGTACTGACTAAGTATTACTGATTAGAAAGTAAGGGAGAAGTGAGACTGTCCTGATGTGGATGATCCAAATAAATCAACGGTCCCTGCATCATATTGTACAGAGTCCTCCTCATTGCTTCCCGGTACTTTCTTTTGATCACTTAGCACTGGTCATGTCTTATAAAACAAACATATACAAATATATTTCATTATTTATCTTCAAGTTTTTCCCCTTAGTTCTATGTTCTTATGCATATCTTAAATATATGGTACCAACAAACACACAACATGGCAAGTGATTGCCAGGGAGGTGTAAAATATAAAATCAGAAAATAAATAAATAAAATCAAAATTCAGAAAAGGAAGAGGCTACATAAATAAACGTCTCCAAACTCTGAGCACCATCTATTGGTTTTCTCTGCCTCCTAGGGCATACTGTATACATACATAATTTTTTTTCGTGTTTTTTATTTATTTTTGAGAGACAGAGAGAGACAGCGCGAGCAAGGGAGGGTCAGAGAGGGAGACACAGAATCTGAAGCAGGCTCCAGGCTCTGAGCTAGCAGTCAGCACAGAGCCTGATGTGGATCTCAAAACCACCAACTGTGAGATCATGACCTGAGCCAAAGCTGACATTCAACCAACTGAGCCACCCAGGCGCCTCTATACTGTTCCCTAATAGAGTCCCTTCTGGCTACGACTGTTCACCTAAAGCGACAGGGCAAGTGGCAGGGACCTGTGTCAGCTCTGCCCATTACATGGGACAAGGCATATTTATAATAAACTATTTTTATAAGCATAAAACAAAATAGAGACAAAAGGTGATTATTGTCTTTATTGTTTAGATTCATACTATTTTATTCTGTATACAACAAAATACAATATACTGTATACAAAATACAGTATTTTGGCCGAATTCTAAGACAAGCCCTTTCAATTGTCCACTTCAATATGTGACCAGCTTATGTGGTGTTTGTCACAGGATTAAATTTCCTGCCCTTTCCCCACAACTATTTATATGTAAATAAAGTATTTTAAAACATGAAGGCTCCTTAAAGATCTTACACATGAGGATTTAGATTAAAATGTCTTTATTTAACCAATAATCATATATTAAGAAACTTGTATGAAAACAGAATGGCCAATATACAACCACCACTGGTCTCTTTCATTATTATTTAGGAAACATTTAAAAGTGTACACTTTCCTGGGGCGCCTGGGTGGCTCAGTCGGTTAGGCCTCCGGCTTCAGCTCAGGTCAGATCTCATGTTTGTGGGTTCGAGCCCCGCGTCAGGCTCTGTGCTGACAGCTAGCTCAGAGCCTGGAGCCTGCTTCCGGTTCTGTGTCTCCTTCTCTCTCTGCCCCTCCCCCTCTCATGCTCTGTCTCTCTCTGTATCAAAAATAAATAAAACATTAAAAAAAATTAAAAAAAAAAGTGTACACTTTCCTGATTGATTTGCCTTTTGCAGAGACTATATAATTAATTTCTAAAACAGGAAAATTAACTGGAAGCAATCCTAGCCTCCAGAAAGCTTTTTAAGTGACTTGCTCAAGATACCACAACTAATCAGAGGCTTCAGAATTAGAATTCTTCTTTAATATGTTAGAAGGTACAAAACATACCTGGTTCTTAAGAGACACAGAGGAGGCAGTAATAATCTAATCTGTTGACTTGACTTCCCCTCAACCCACCCCCCAGTCTTGCTGCTGCCGGTAAATGACCATGAATGTCATGCTGCTTCTTTCTTTGTTACAGAATATTTACTAGAAATAAATTACTAAGCCAATATGTAACCAAATGCATTATATATGTCTTTACTACTATAACAGCCACAAATAGACATATCAAAACTTCCACAAATTTCTATAAAAAAGAAAAGTAGATATAGAGAGTGCAAATCAGAATTAGACTAACAGGGCTGTTATCTTAATGTATCATTTAAATGCTACATTCCCATTCTAAATCTTTTGTTTTATTTAGCCTCTGCATTAAGTCAGCCAGAATTTGAATTAGTCCAGATTACATCTTGATATATCATTTATAGCTTTTTATTAGTGCTAAAGTGTACATTTTTATCTAAACAAGTATAATAATTTTGTCAGATTCATATAAGAACAATTTTAAGTGTATAGAAAATTGTATTAAAATAAATTTTTCATATTTTTTCATAGACTTGAGTCAAAGGAGCCTTTCCTGTCTGTTGGGTGAGTACATGTCTATTTTTTTAAATCTCAGTTCTTTAATTGATTTTTAACAAGGGCTTCTGGGATGGTGTTTTGAGTCACATAATTCCATATTCAGAGTCATCCTACATCATTGGATCATATCCTCAGCAACATTGCTATCTACATTTTATAAAGACTTAACTAAAATTCTCACTAGGCTGTTTGATGACCTCAGAAATTTAGCAAATGAATGCATATGAAATCCTGTATCTTCTAAAAAAGCCAAACAAGGTATACTATAATTTTCTATATTCTCATCGTGTAAAGATATGCTCACATTGGCTTTACAAATTTCCTGAGCCACAGCTTCACTATTCCTAGTCTGTCTACTCGTTTTTGCACTGTTTTCTCTTCGTCTAGTATTTCTTCTCCTTTTTTTTCTCAATCTGTCTTCAAAATCTGTATCGATCTTTTCTCCTTTTCTCCCATTTCACTTTTATTTCTCCACTGGAGAAATCAGCTGTCTCTCTGAAGGTAAAGCTAAGGAACCATGAGGGACATTGAGTAGGACCAACACTTGCCTCCTCTGGTAGTATTCTGAGTCACAGTAACATTCTAATAATAGTATATTGTTGAAAGAATACACATGTGCTATTTCTAGGCAATTTGCTAGTAAAGAATCAACAAAGTTGTTTTTATTCATCTACCAAATGATCATTTGCTTAAAATATTAAAATATCTCATTAGAGGACTTTGTCCTGCTCAACATTGTGGTTGATGTTGTGAAGTATCAAAAAGAAGTGCCGTAAAATGTGATTGTTTAAAGGGAAACATGCCATAGTTGAGGAAAACAATCATGTATAAGCAGCCACTATACTCAAGCTTAATGACTAGAAACATGGGATGGGAGTTTATTTTCAAATGATAATATTAATTTTCTTTTTTTTTTGTAACTTTATTTTTTTTTAGAATATAACACTATTTTTTAACATATGCAGTTATTTTCCATCATTTACAATACAGTAGTTACAATGACACTCCAAATGGATAAGCAAAGTAAAACATCAGAGCCCCAACTTCTATTTCATGTAATTAGACTTATACAGAAATTAGAAGGTTAAGTAACAACTAGTTAATCACCTAATTTCACAACTATCTGAAGTGACAATCATTATATAGCAGCTTATCTATGATACATTCAAGATAGATGATACAATTTATTACTTGCCCATAAGCTAAAACACAGCCTTCTTAATACCTTTCCTTAAATTCCACCTCTATACTACAATATACTTGAGGTCAATGCAAAAAAGTAGCTACCTTTAAGTACTTTGTTTTCCATCCTTGAATGTGTGTCACTCCTTGAGTAACATGGTTCCCTTTCCCCTTTCTACTCCTCAAAAAGCTTTTGAGAAAGCCATTTGAATCATGAGAATCAAAATAATGGTTAGGGATGCTGGGAGAAAAGAATGGAGTAGGTGCATTTATTGGAGGATTTCATGAGAAAATGAAAGGTCAAGTTGATCTGGTCCAAAAAAAGTCATTAGAGCATGCTTCTTTCCTTCATTGATCATCAGCTCCTATTGTTAAAAATCTTTGAGCCTGGAGAAATCTTTTATTTTGAATGCATATGTGTCCTGCCCTCAAGTCAAGAGGGCCCAAATAGCTTCTCTTCATGCTTCACTTAATGCGGTTTCTCTGCAGCATTTCCTGCTCTCCCAACTACTTTGAGCTGGCATTCATTTTTCACTGCATACTTTGGTTATACAAAGGCAGACTCTAAATAAGCTTTGTTTTAAACTCATCAGGAGTTTAAGACTCTATATTAGGGCTCAGAAAAAAAAAAAGTTTCCAGAAAAGAATGGCATATAACTCAACAAATACGATAATGGGAAAATTGGTATGGCAACGAGAAGCAGGATGCACTCTTCCTTAGACGGGTCTTCAAAGTGGGGTGAAAACATGCAGCCCAAATGCTTCTGCTGAACTTCAATATTTCAATATAGCTGAACCTCTCCATTTTTCTCCAGGAAAATTATTTCAAATAAAATTGTCCAAAGTGTGTATGAATCTATCTCCTGATCGTTGGTAGTGAAAGCATAAGATGATAGTGGACATAATGGACACTGTACGACTATCAGACAACAGGTAGTCTAATATAAGAACCACTATTCAATTTTGTGACTTTTAATACAAGGAATAATACATGGTATATGGTCTTTGGTATGAGTTGACCTGTCTATACTAGTGAATTTTCCTAGGACTCTGCTCACTTCACATTAATTTTAATTCTATGTTTAATTAAAAAATCATATTAATGAATAGACCCATGCTAAATACTTCACACTTCAGCCCATTGTCTGCCAGTGCCTTAAAGCACTTGTTAATATGTACTTGTAGAAGCTGTGTTTGTCTTCATAGGCTCTTACACTTACAAGCAATGTGTATTAGTTTAGGCAATGACTTAAACTCTCAAGCTTTGGGTCCTTATTTGTGATATGGAGATAAAGGAAGGTAATTTAGATTAAGTATTTAACACTGTTCTTGGCACATAACTTCTGATAAAGATTAGGTTTTATTACAGAAGTAGAGGTATACTCATATATAATGCTCCAAAGAGAACATCAGAGGGCTTGCTTCGGGTCACACATGGAAACCAAAAAACACCTTTATAATGGAGAAGTAAAAAAAACAAAATTATGAATGGCATAAGCTATCAAACAAGATGAGCATAGATATTGGTTTGTTTTTTAATGATGAAAACTAATATTTGTCATTTAAATTTTTTAAATGGAAAGAAATATTGATAAATTTTAATGTGCATCTCTTCTTAATATAAACTAGGGAAAATTTCTTTCTTCCATAAATGTGCTGCAGTATTTATGAAATAAAACTTTTAAATGTCACAACATAAATTCAATCTGGATAAGCCAATGGAAAGCTTTGTCAAAGAAAGTTATAACAGGAATTATTTGCTTATGGAAAAAGATTAGGGAATTGTGAGTGGAAGTTAAGTGAAATCTCAGGTCTCAGTCCTCCAACTATACATTCATATGAGAGGAGCTTTCTTTCATATGCACCAGTAAATTACTAATAAAATAATGTCATTAGGAAAAAATAATAAATTTTGGCCTAGTGTCAGGTAGAAAGGCTCATCCCAGAGTCTGATTCTGTTTACACAGGGGAGGCCAATAATTGCAGTGTTTTCCAAGGCTGTGAAGGTGGGCCTGGAAACCATTGTCTACATCATGGTCTGATTCTTCCGTTCCTTCTCTTACATGAGTATGAAGATTATTCTTATAGACATTTATAGTCTCAGAATATTTTCAGAAAATCTTTGAAATATAACTTCCATAGTTTTCCCAGCTTGGGAAAGTTGGGTTTTGTTGTTGTTGTTGTTTTTTTCTTCACTTTCTTCTTTGATTGGGAAACAGACACAGGGCATATCACAGGGCAGGAAGTAGTGTGATGCCTCCTGGCAAGACCCAGGAGAACGGTAGCCAGAGTCAGGGACATCACCGTGACCAGGCCTCCGCCCAACATCACAGAGGTGTGAGGAGAGACTGGCCCCCCTGTGCCATGATCACCAGCCTTTCCCAGGAGGATCGGAGGCCCCACAGTAATATTTCCTTCCTCAATCACATGCTTGCAATTGTGATTTTGGGAAGCAGAGTTGTGCTGGGGTCTCTCTGAGTGGGACAGCCTCCTGGCGTGTCAAGGCCACGACACCTGTGTTGCAAATACGGATATCAACAGGGCCTTCAACTCGGGACCACCTGTTGGAAGACTTGATGAAGGAACAGATTTTGTTTATCTGGTCCAGGACTCGGTCAGCCAGAGTGCTCCTCAGATGATAGGTGATATGGATTGTGTTCCTAGGGTCCTTAGCAAGGTGGAATATGTCCACTGTGAACTGAAGAGTCCCTGGCCTGGGTCTGGGGACTTTAAAAGCAGAAGACAGATCAGAAAGGCCATCTACCATGCATATGTGGAGGTGGGCACATTGATCTAGAACTGTCTTAAACTTCAGCCATCATAGACCAGGATACACATAAAGAGACCAAATGTCATAGAAGCTTCCACGGTACACAGAGGACATATAACCTATGCTCAGGTGCATCAAACCTCATTCTGATGCTGGCCCAGACCTAGGGCTAGAAATACATAAAACTTTAAATTATTAAATAATATTATTTAAATATTTAATAAATAATTTTTATTAAATGTTGGCTAAAATGTTTTGTATCTTACATTATAAATGTTATATATAAATACAAATAAATATGTGTATATAATGTTACAAATATAAATTTATTATAAATATATAAAATAAAATGTATTTATAAGTTAGGCAAACTGAATTTAAATAATAGACTTAAAAATTAAAAATCTTTCCCATTTCACTCACCCAACAGTCCAAAACATCAGGCAAGCACACTTGTTTTTTAGTGTGGAGCTTAGGCTTGAGTGCTGAGCAAGTGAGTACTAAGCATCTCATATTCTACTCATCTTCAAAATGTTACATTTTAGAGCAATTAAGAAAACACTTCTGGCAAATGTTTCCTGTTATGTGGCATCAGAGAGATTCTGAATTTGGAAATAAGCTGGGAGAAAACAAGCATCAAGTTTGCATTTAGGACAGTGAACAAGAACCAAGTGATCGTCTCAATTAAGATTCTAAGTTATAAATCTTCGTGTAAAATCAGTTGCCTTGAAAAGGGCTTTTTACAGCTTTTTCATGAAAAATACAGATGGAGGGAAAGGAAGCTTTTGTTCATTTGATGTTTGAGACTCCCAGTGTGAAAGGCCATGTCAAGACAGTGCATGAGTTCTCTTGAAGCACAGGTGACTGCTGACACTTCGCAGATGCTGAGCCACATTAAAAATATACTCAAGGCACTAAGTGAAATTTTCCATGTGAATTATTTCTTCTTGCCTCTTCAGCATGAAGTTGGCCTTTTAAAAGAAGACTTTTGGTATGAATCAGTTGTATTTTGGAATTGAAATTTTGGTTCACACCAATATTTCAGCTGATGAATTTCTATATGGGTAGTTTTATTATGGGAAGAATTATGTATTTCATCGATTAAAAAAAAAAACTCAGGGGCACCTGGGTGGCTCAGTAGGTTAAGCGTCCAACTTTAGCTCAGGTCATGATCTTACAGTTTGTGGGTTTGAGCTCCCTATTGGGCTCTGTGCTGACGGCTCAGAGCCTACAACCTACTTAGGATTCTGTGTCTCCTTCTCTCTCTGCTCCTTGCCTGCTCGTTTCTCTCTCTCTCTCTCTCTCTCTCTGTCTCTCTCTCTCTGAAAAATAAATAAATATTTAATTTTTTAAAATTTCAGACTTTTTTCCATTCTATTAGGATAATTTAAATAACAAATAATTTTTTAAAAGATATTGACAAAGCTCAGAATTTTTATTTTGCCAGCTAGTCTGAGAAACATTCAAAACGCATCAAAGGTAAAAATAGAAAAATTCTTATATTTATCTCTGTTGAGGTACTGGCTCAAGGAGTGTGCCAATCATGATCCCGTCAGTCCTGGATCTCCCGCAGGCCCTGAGATGTAGTAAGAGGAAGTGAACAGTGCCAGGGCAGCAAAAATTGATCCTCACATAATTGCTAGCAGCTATATTTTTAATAGTTTTTCTTGGGAGTATGTTTCCCCTTTTATATCCAGCCTTGGAACTGAATTTGGATCTTCAGTATACTTCTGCTGTTGTTATGAAGACATTATTAAATCTTGACACTCTTAGTAGGTCTAATATTTATACCACTTTACTTTTTTCCAGCTTTTGTATGAGACCTTACATTTACTAACAGATGCTAAACATTGTTGTACAGTTTACTACCTATTTTAAGAGCTTAAATTCTGTAATTTGACTTCCTTGGTTTGAATTACATTCTATTACTTCCTATCTAGGTACCTTGGGCAATGTGTTTAGCTCTTCTCCACTAACTCTTAGGGTTGTTTTGAATGAGCTAATATTGCAAAGTGCTTAGAACAGTGTCTGACACATAGTAAATAGGAAAATAAATACCTATTACTATCAATGTCTGGTGTAACATAAAATTATATTATAGGTTTTTTTTTTTTTCCTAAAGGAGTAAGTTCCACTGAATGATAGAAATATTAACTAATTGAATCCCAAAAGCCTGACTGTCCAGTCCCTGGCAATTTAGTTGAATTCTGGGAATAGACATTCACAAGAGAGTGAAAGCACAGAAATGAAGGACTGCCATACTCAGAAGATCTTTGAGGAAGATAGACAAGAAAAAGTAAAATAGTATAAAGACAGGGAGACAATTCCAGAGGGTACTTAGATTTATAGAAAATGTGACTCAAACTATTAAAATCTTTAATGATAGGAGTATGAAAACAGGAAAACACCAATTTAACTATGGTTTCAGTAAAGCATGAAAACATTAAACAAAATTGTATGACTGCTCTGAAGTAATTGGTGTTTACCAATCATTTAGGAATTAAGAGTTAATCTTAAGAACTGAGAAGTTGGGGGTGCCTGAGTGGTTCAATTGGGAAAGGGCCAACTTCGGCTCAGGTCATGATATCACTGTTCATGAGTTTGAGCCCCACGTCAGGCTCTGTGCTGACAGTTCAGAGCCTGAAGCCTGCTGCAGATTCTGTGTCTCCCTCTCACTCTGCCCCTCCCCAATTCATGCTCTATCACTTGCTCTCTCAAAAAGAAAATAAACATAAAAAATTTTTAATAAAAAATAAAAAAGAACTGAGAAGATGGAAAATATAGCCAGATTATCAGGACATTTTTCTAGACAAAAAAGCATGACCTGAGACTACTGGGTGGCTCAGTTGGTTAATCCACCGACTTCAGCAAAGGTCATGATCTCACGGGTTCATGAGTTTAAGCCCTGCACCAGGCTTTGTGCTGACAGCTCAGAGCCTGGATCCTGCTTCAGATTCTGTGTCTCCTTCTCTCTCTGCCCCTTCCCCACTCATACTCTGTCTCTCTCTCTCCTTCAAAAATAAATAAACATTAAAAAGAAAAGCAGGGCCTGAGTCAGGTTAAAAATTCCATAGAATATTGAGAGAGGAAAGAGGATGAGAATCCTTTCCTTCTATGGATTCAGCGAAATCATTGGATGTTTGCTTGTCTATTTTGTTTTTAACCAAAGACTGATGTTTCCCAAAGTAAGTTCATAGTAGAGCCATCTAGAAAGCTGCTGCAATAGTTGAGGCATGATTTAAAAAGTTTCATGACGAGCAGAATGAAGTCACCTCACACCTGTTAGAAGGGCTCTTACCAAAAAGATAAAAGATAACCGACGCTGGTGAAAATGTGGAGAAAAGGGAATCTTTGTGCACGATTGGGGGGGGATGTAAATTGGTGCAGCCACTACAGAAAACAGTATGAAGGGTCCTCAAAAAATAAAAACAGAACTACCCTATGATTCAGCAGCTCCACTTCTGTCTTTCCAAAGGAAATGGAAACACTAACTTGAAAAGACACTCTGCATCCCTCATGTTCATAGTAATATTATTCACAATAGCCATGACATAGAAACACCCAAGTGTCCATTAACAGATAAACAGATAGAGAAAATGTCATACTTATAAAATGTTACATGTTATATAATAAAATATTATCCAGCCTTTAAAAAGAAGGAAGGACATGCTGCCATTTGCAACAGCATGGAATAACCTGAAGGTCATTATCTTATGTGAAATAAGTAAGATGCCTGGTGTAGAAAGACAAATACTGCATGATCCCACTTATAGGTGGAAAACTAAAATAACTGAACTCAGAAACAGGGAATAGTACGGTGGTTGCCAGGGAATAGGAGAATTAGGGATACAAAGTTTCAGTTATATCGGATAAATAAGAATCAGAACATGATGACATTAGTTAATAACACTATGTTGTATATATACTTGAAATTTGCTACAAAAAAAAGCAGACTTTAAGTGTTCTCATCACAAAAGAAATAACTATGTGAGGCGATGGATATGTTAATCAGTTTCATTATGGTTGTCATCTCACAGTGTGTAGGTATATCAAAATGTCATGTGGTACACCTTAAATATATACAATTTTCATTGGATAAGATCTGTACAAGAAAAAAAAATAATGGAAAAAAAGTGCCTGATGGAAATAACATTGTCAAGAGTATTAAAGTCTGAGTGATGGAGTGATGCCTTCGGGGTTTCTCACTGAACTTTGCGGGATCATGGTGAGAATAGGACAGGCTGTAATCCAGGTGGAGCATCAAAACTAAGGGAAGGTTAACAGGAAACTGTCCTGAAGCTCTAAATATGCCCATCTGGCATCCTGAAACCACTAATGGCCGACTTAATGCCCATCTTTTGATGGTCTGGTTTCAATTCTGTGAGTCTCCAGGGAAAAGGGGATAAGGGCATAAAGCCAATTTTTCCCTTCTAAAAATCTATTTTTTTATTTGTTTAGACTCAGACAGTGCTACCACAAAATTAATGGTTCCTTTAGCAAGTGCGCTTGTTTCATTTTTCCCCAACCCCTCCAGGCGGCTTCTCTGGAGAGTACACAAAGTTTCCACGGCGCTATTTTTGCTATCTGAAGCCTTGTGCTCTCAGGCCTGATGCTACAACTGTAATTTTAATTTATCAACCTGCCACTCAGGGAAACGCTGTAAAAACATTTGAAAGCTTAAACCCATTATTTATTTCTGCACCTGTCAATGCCACTCTTCTGTACTTGTCAAAATCATTTAAACCACACTATGATGGCATATACAGTATTGCCAATAAATTGGGTCATCAATCATGTATGTATATATTTTGACAGTGGTGTCTTGAATGCATGGGTTCCAGGGCTCATTTTTGAGGAGCAAGAATTCATTACTCTCCAATAATAAAATAGAGTAGAGTCATCAAAAACAGTCTTCCTCAGTCCTTACCATTTGAAAATGTCTTAGGAATCAGAGAAACTCATGGTGACTGAAATGACTTTTATTTCTTCAGTGAAATGTTCTCCTCAGGGAAAAGAAAGTAATTGCAGATTATAGCAGGCAGGAGTATAGTGTTACTTAGAGGGAAGAAAATACATAGGATCATTAAATAGATTTATTTAAGTTCTGCTTATAAAGAAAGCAGTGGTGCAGGACTTTATAGCTGATGATATTTCAAAAGAGTGTTATCAGCACTTCCACTACTGTCTAATTCATTCATATAATAAAGCGTCACATTAAGCCAAATGTCACAGTTCATATCAGTTTTACTTTGAGAATTGGTATCATTATATATCTTAGGTAACCTCCCCCCACCCCAGAATTTGGATGAGATCTTTGATCATAATAAATTAAGGTATTTAAAAGTCAATCTGCCATTTGGGGTGTGTGTGTGTGTGTGTGTGTGTGTGTGTGTGTGTGTGTGTGTGACAGACACAGAGAGAGAGACAGAGACAGTGAGAGACAGAGAGAGATAGAGACAAAGAGAGAGAGGAGAAACACCTTTTCAATCATTAAACCCATCCAACCCAATAACAAATCTGGTATCATAAAGACTAGATTCTATTTAATATAAAAATGCTGTTAAAATTGTAATTTAAATAACATTAGCTAAATAATCTTACTTTATCCTCTAAACTCTTAGCCATAGCAATCCTCACCATGTAATTATATTAAAAAGGCAAGTCTAATGGGAAGTCCTGTAAAATCTACAAAGGATTTATGATCACTTCATATCATATAATTTTAAATTAGCCAGACTAATTTATAGACATCAAATACTTATACATAAGAAAATAAATAACTGAACTTGTCATACATAAAATCTCACTCATGAGAAGTAATCTTAAATGGTATTATGGAAACAAATTTAAAGCAATCAGAGCTTTGGCAGGTATATTAACTGACACAATCACTACCATTTCCTTAATGCCACCAGCACTGTTTTTGAGTAACATGAGTTTTTAAAGCATCAAGCCACCCTGGTAAGGGTAGACAGATAGTCTGACCTATGAAAGATAAATTTATTGGGTATAGATATGGATAAAATAGAAATGATGGCTCAGATTACTTACATGTCATATACAGAAATGCTACACTAAGGTACTGCTATTGATTCAATTGGAAGTAAGACCTTAGTTTCAGATACTTTTAAAATCTGTCCTGAAAAACTCAGTAGAAATAAATATTCAAAATAAATAAAGTACTTCATTCCATTCAATTAAAGTCAATCCACCTCCAAGGAAAGAAAGCTAATTTATTTTTCTTGTTTTTAACTCCATAAATGTATCTAAAGTGGGCTTTCCAGTAGAATTATATTTGGTTACCTAAATAATTTCCTGGACCCCATCTTAAGGGTCCAAATTATTGATTAGCCTTTATTTTTGATTGTTTGATAAATCTATACTGATTCTCATGTAGGGAAAATAGATATTTTAATTATTTTAATATTAAGACACAGAGCTGTGATGTAATCTCCATAAAGACACAGAGCACATTGGTAGCCATTTTGGAATGGAGTCCATGCTGGGGCTTAAAGAGTGGTCAATTTCATGCATACTGATGCTTCATGCTGAGTTTCATGTTCATTCAAATAATCATGAACATCTACATACTAGCTTTAATTATTCAGGAAAGCAATCATGTACATAAAAAGTTATTTATTGCTTTCAGAGGCAGTGTGAATCTCTGATTTGCATTATGAAACTGCTGGCAAAAGTTTTAAAGCCTCACTTCCCAATTAAATTCTGTTCATCCAGCCAAGAATGACTGATCTTTATTTCATCAATCTCAAAATGTGACCTTTTCAACACTTGTAATGATATTTTCAAAGTGCAGAATACTTCTGATTCAAAAGATTCCCTACTTAACTCTGCAGAACAAATCAGTTATCACAGTATAATCGATAGCTGCCAAATATTAGCAAAAGTCAGCATCGTTTACACTTTAGGAGCTAATTGGGGCAAAAAAAAATGTATTGAACAACTTTATTTTGGCATGCCAACTAAAGTAGATATTAAAATGAAAAATCAACCCCCAAATGTTTCATATCTTTAGAAACATTATTTCTTTGGTGAAATTTTAATTAGACCACATTCAGAACTTTCCATTAGAACCTGCAGGCTACGTTCAACTTCAAAATAACATAACAGTGCCGCTGGTTTAATGCAACAGTAGACAACCCTGGATGATTGCTTCAGTGAAAAGCATAAAAAAGATGAAATACTTGATGAGACATTTCTCCCAGATCTTGGTTAAATTATCATATCGTGCTAGTAGTATTTCAGTAAAGTGTTTGTTACAGCCCAATTGGATACTAAAAAATCTTGAAGCCTTTTAAAAAGTTAGGCTCCCTAAAGAAGTTATTTTTAAAATGTGTTCCTTAATCATGGGCCTTGATGACCAAAATGAATCTCGGTAAACCCATGGCATGCCGAGCACTCCAGATTCCCGTGTCAGACCACCGAGTCAGGGATTAGGGGGTTTCCTAATAAGTCAAAACATTCATTCCTATTTTCTTCAGTTCCCAATTTTTGGTTTGAAGTTCATGAGGAGTAATTTGATAGCATTGCTGCCCTTCGTTCAATGAACAGCTGTCCAATTTCAGTAAGTGCACCAATTCATTATGTGAAGACCACTGTGACTGTGTGTGCAAAATACTATGTGACAACAATGTCAGGCTCTGTTTTAAAACCAGGCTTAGACAGAAATAGTTTCCTATACTATGATTGAATATTAAGCCTTCCTTCTATATTACAAAGATCACAACACCAAATTATCATTGCTGGAGAATTTCGTAAAGTCATACTTTACTTTTGACAATAACAGATGAAGAGTGGCCCTAAACTGTTCAGACTTAAATTCAAATAGATTGAAAAAATTCTACAACTCGCATTATTTTTTAGAACATTGCTCACTTATTAACATTTAAACTTTCAAAGTACAAACTAAGGGTTAAAAATGAGAAGTGGATATTATGATGCCATCTCATTATAATCAAGATCCAGGATTTTTATCTGTATTTCTGATTGTCAATTTAATTGCATTTGGATGAGATTTAATTTATTCCATACAAAATTCTTCTCAAATCATATTTCCAGGATCAAAGTAAGATAGTGGATTCAGTAAAACAGTGCCAATCCATGAACTGATTTTCACCAGTGTGACTAGTAAAATACAAAAAAAAAAAAAAGAGAAAGCATTTAGAACTTTTATAGCATTTTTACCCTGCTTTGACGTCTGAGTGTACCATTTTTGTATTTTGTAAAATTAATAGTCTGTGATGGATGGGAAATTTTTAAAATAAAAAGATGGTCCTTCCCTACAGTAAGTGAGAAGCTTTGGACAAGACTAAGTCTTTGCCTTTAAGACCCTTGCCATCTCATGAAGAGGGTAAACAAAAAGAAGCTGGTGTCTATAATACAAGGCATTGCTTGGCAACTCTACCTGCCATAGGAGAAAAAATAAAAATAAGCAAATATTTGTGATGTGAGACATTATTGATAATTCTTGAAAGACAAGTTATAAACAAAAGGTCATGATGGGATCTCATCAGGCAGGTGGAGTTTCTGTCCTGGAGATAGATAGCTAGGAGTGCCATTGGCTGCACCAAAGGTATCCTAGAAGAGATGCTGAATGACACAGCTGGCGAATTAAACAGTAACCACATCACAGGACACCGAGAAACCCTGTGCTCAACCTTTCTTCAACTCCCCTCGTCCCTTTCCCCTTCTCCTGCCTCCTTCCCTCTCACAATTCCTCTCTTTCTCTCTCACTCGCCTCCTCTTCCTCTCCCTCTTTCTTCCTCTCCCTCCTCCCATTATCCTTCTCTCAGTTTCTCTCCCTACTCTTTCCCCCTCTTTTCCTCCCTTCTGCTTCTCTTTTTCTTCATTTTAAAAACATGTGTGCCTTCAAAAAGGAGCTTATGTTCTCTTGTCTGGTCTTTGGTGACTCCCTTTGCCTTGCAAGAGTTTCTACCATGAGGAAGAAAATTAATATATGTGAAATGTTTGCTGAGTGCCAGAAATTACATTAATTCCTAATACTCCAACCCATTTTCTAGCTTCACAGTTGGGGGTGGGGGTGAGATGGGGAATTCTACCACCATCTTAATGGCCTATGGAAAAATTAAGACAACCCTAAAATGCCATTATTTTTCAACATTAGACCAGGATAAGATTTCCCTTTAATTAAGACTTAGCAGTTTATCCTCTCAGAGAAAACTGGCCATCTCAGAAGATCTGGTAATACTGAGATTTTTACAGTTCCCTTAAGACCCTGTCCCATCACACCCCAATGAGACCCTCCAGTCAACAAGCCCTCCATATGTCTGCATGTGCACGCACACACACACACATACACACATACACACACACACACACACACTCACAGACACACACACATACCATCCAGTCAGGTTTTTGATGGCATGCTCTGAATTATGACTTAGCAACAGAGGATAACCAGATTTTTGAGAAAATACTCTAACATGAAAGGAAGAAAATCCCAGAGAAAATCAGAACTGCAGAAGTAAAGGAAATTTAAGAAGTATAAAATACAGGAGTATAAGGAGTATAAACTAAACAACAAAAAAAAACCCTTTCAAAACAAAAAATTCTTAGAAATTAAAAACATAGTAAAGAAAAGTTCAATGAAAGTTTGTATTATAAATTTAAAAGATCACAAAGACAGACAAAGTGATGGAAAAACTAAAGATTTAAAAATAATTAGAGGATTACTCCCAGAGAGCAATATCTAGTAATAATTGTTTCACAATGAGAAAACAGAGGATGTTATCAAATAATGAATGCAAAAAAAAGTCTTAAAACTGAAACATAGAAGTTTTCACATGGAGAATGAAAGATGATCCAGCCGAAAGCAGATTAATTACTATAGATAAGAAGACCTGAAGCCTTCAAGTAGAGGAATAAAACCCACATACATAGATTCACAATCAAAATGACATCAAGTTTCTCAACATTAGGAAATTGCAGACAAAGAAATAATGCCCTCAAAATTCTGAGAGAAAGTGATATCCAACTCGAAGATCCAGACCATCAGTTCTGCAAAACACTTTGTCAATCAAGCATAAAAATAAGGAAAAGATACACTTGACTCTTGTTTTTATGGTAGTTTGGTTCTATAAATTCACTGCAACCAAGTCGTTAGCAAATACTGAACCATTGAATATAGGATTAGGTTCCTGTGAGCCTCTGGCCACAACATTTTCATTAACCAATTAATACATAGCCTTGCTTTGTGTGTTTCTGTTTAAAGATAGATTATTTCATATACATCATTGATTCATTAACATTGAACTCGTGGCCAACTGCACTATAATTCTTGCCTGAAGGAGGCTCATTTGACACATGTATTTTCTCCTATAAGGCACATCACAGCCTTTTGTGCTTAGGAACACTATGCAGCACTTTGGCATTCTATTTAGGAGCCATTGCAAGCAGGAAAATCACCAATGCAAAGCACAAAAATGCAAGAAGTGTGGCACACATAGACCACAAAAAGTATACTTATCTGCAGTGTCAGATCTGATCAAAGAAACTGGCACGCCACCTTAATCTCAGCTGGGAGTGTGCTGCCTCAGCAACTGAAAACTTATACCACGCTGGGCATGTCTGTGAATGACCACAGAAGCACCGCAAGTATTGATTTGAAGGTTACAAGTAATCTGTGCAAATTCACAAATACAGAATCCATGAATAATGAGAATCAACTGTATTTTCAGAAATTGAAAGATTAACAGATCCTCTCTAAGAAATCTACTGATGCTCACTCCACCAAAATCTTCTAATGAACAACAAAAAAAAAAGTATCTAACACAAAAAAGAAAAAGTCCCAAGTGGCGGGTGAAGAAAAGTACCAGAATGGTAGCTTCATAGCAGACCCAGAGGGGCCCGTCCAGGTTACAGCAGGACAATGGAGAACTCCGTGAAGAATCAAAATGGAAGCCATTATAAAGGCCAAATAAACAATGTGTACAAGAAGGAAATGTAATCACAGTCTATTCCTCAACTTTAAATAATATTTACATAGTCATAATAATGTAAACACTGAATATTGACTTAAAACAGAAAAGAACTGATGAGAAAAAAACCTGGCAGCTTATAAAAAAACTCTTCACTACAAGTAAACTCAGCGATATTGGGAGGGCTCAAAGAGAACTCATTCCTCTGAGTAAGATTTAATTCTGCTCAAAATGAATAGGTGGTTGAAATGCACACACTTCCAGGTATAAGATAAGTAAATCCTGGTGACGTAAATGATTGTAGTTAATTTTACTGTATTGTATATTTGAAAGTTGCTAAGAGAGAAGATCTTAAAAGTTCTCATCACAAAAAACCCCCCACAATTTTGTAATTATGTGTAGTGATGGATGTGAACTAAACTTATTCTGGTAATCATTTTGCAACATATCAAATAATTTTGCTGTACACCTAACACTAATATAATGTTATATGCCAATTTTATCACAATTTAAAAATAAAAACAAAAAATTTAATTTTAGAAACCGGAGAATATTAAAGAAAATGTCTGTTAATTTAGCTCAATAAGGCTCAAAAGGAAAGTGCCTTTAAAGAATATTCATAGGTGGTAATAGGAAGAGACTAATCTAGAAAATATTAGTTGATCTTTAACTGAACTCCAGATTCAATACAGTGCCTCATATGAAGAAGCAAATGGCACATTTGATACTATACTGGAGGAAAAAAAGCCAATAAGTGATACTAAGGAAAAGTTGACAAACATTTCCTGAGTAAAATAGAGGAGAGCGGCAAAATTAGGACCACCAAAGAAAAATGGACATAAGTTCATAGAGTTTAATCTGTAAATAATAGATATTGCCACAGAGAACACGAATTTCTCATGAAGAACACAGAGAACAATATTACAGAACACAAAAGAGTAAATAATGAAAGATAAAATTAATTATTGATTTTGTAAATGAAGTTTTTACAATTTGAAATGTAAAGAAAGCTATTGGTATCCAGCCCTCCCCAACCCCCCAAAAAAAGGTAACTTTAAGAGAAAAACTAACGTTGGACTCAGTTTTTTCTGTGAAGTATACTTCTAGGAAGCCAATAACAGATATTTTTGAGGGAAAAGATTATAACAAGAATTCTGTCTCCAGCTATGTCATCTTTTATTTGTGAAGGCAACAGAAAGACCTCAAGAGAAAATATGTTTTACCATGTACCAAATCCAGGCAGAATTTTATAAAGGTAGCTACTAACTTTACTTTGATTCTGGACACCAGCATCAGAAGGACAACTTAATTTATAAACATGTGTTTAACAACTATTTAATCATGTTCTTTAACTGAAAACTTCATGAAGGGACTAAATGATTTTCTGAGAAAGACTATAGGAAAAAATGATACTGGTGGGAAAAACCTGAGATGTGATGAGATCTAGAGATGAGAATATTATTTTAAAAATGTGAAGAATAGTAATTATGAAGGAGATGCTCTCTTCTACAAATGTGTAATTTAGGGATGAGAATTGGCGATTCAGTGAGAATAAAATACAGACTACAACAATAAGCTATGTTTATACATGATGGTACACATGAAGGTAGTTATTGACAGAGTATAAACCAAGTCAATAAGGAATAGAAGAATCATTCAGTATTTCTTCTTGTATTGCGCACACATCTATTTAAGTAGTTTTCTTCTATTTTCCTTAGAATGTATCATAAGGAATCCCTCTTAAATTTATCAAATACCTCTTTACCATCTACTGATGAAAATCATATTTTTTTCTCCTTTCATTTGTCTTTGTGCCAGATCATGATGATGGATTTTCAGACTTGAGCCCAATATTAATTTCCTCTCCCTAGTTTACTTTGGCTTATTGTGTTGCTGTTTTTCCAATAAGATTAAGACTGAATTCCCTTCTTTTTAATCTGTAGTCTATAATATTGAACACATTTAAGGTATATATTTTTCTGAGTCTAGTTCTTGTTCCTAAGGTTTTGGAAGAAACTCTTTTTTATTTTAGATAATATGAAAGTTCAATTTGGATTTCTTTTTTAATTCTGCATCAGTTTGATTTAGAAAAGTCAAAGAGATTGGAACTGGTGCTAGGCAGAAAAAGAACAAGATTCAGGTCACCATGTTTCCAAAAACCTGTAGGTGAATAGTTAAATGTTACATTTTAACAAAGTAATTTGATTTAATAAAATCATAAAATTTCAACTTTGAAGATATCCCAGAACTATGTAATGCATCAATTCTCTTCTCTACAAAATCCCTAACAAATCACTTGCAGCCTATTTTTGGTCATGGTATTTGTCTTTCTATGACTCTATTTTCTTGCCCAAACTACTAGACACTCAAGATATTTGGAACTCATTATTCTATTTCTTTGTTATATTTAGCAATAACATTGTTCCTTATAATTACTACTCTTTTAAGGCTTATTTTGCCTCTGGATCCACAGTGAATAAATCCAATGCCTCTTTCACTTGACAAGCTTTCAATTAATTAAGTAGTTACCTGCCTTTTTTCCAAAGGCTTTTTTCTCCAGACCAAACATCCTTATTTAATTCAACCATTTTCATACAGAGTCATTTTTTGAGACTTATTGCCATCCTAATTTCTTTCATTTTTATGCATTCTAGTTTGTTAATATCCTTATGAAACTTTATTGAAATATGCTAAATTATTTCCAGAGAGGTCTAAAAAGTAAGAGTCTGGTGGAATTATTATCTACTTTTTTAAACACACTACTCTTTATTTAATGTCCACTAAGATTTCACTAGTCTTGTGGTAGTGGTAGCTTATTCCTAATTTCTACTTCTGGTAGTGGTAGCAATTGGCAAAAATACCTAATATTTCTTACAGAAGTATCTGGTAAGCGATAGACAATGTGGTTTAGGCTCTGAACTTGAATTAATCATATTGATGCCCTTGGTTCTCTTGCTTATAAGATCAGGATAATATTAACACTAACTCATGGGAGTTGTAAGACCATTAGATGATCTGACTTATGTAAAGCACTTAGAACAATGACTGATAAGTGCTAAACATTCAGCAAATGTTAATATTATGAACATTGTTGTTGTTACTGTTGTTATTGTTTCTTTTGACGTCACTCTCAAACATTTTTATAAGTCAGACTCGACCATGATGAACGTGTGCAGTTGACATATTTAGTCTTGAAGGAAAACCTTGGAAAACTTATTTTACTGCAAAAGACAAAAACTATAATAAGAAAACTATCAACTATTCAAGCTATGAGAAAGGTTTATTGATAAATGGACAGCCTATATCCTTTGACTATATGTCACATTTGGTCATTTTCAAACATGTAGAAAAAAGAATCCCCTATACAGGGGTGTATCAGGCAAGGTCCAGTCAGAAGACAGAAGATAGAAACTACACCAGTCATTTTTACAGTTTAAATTTAACATGAAGAATTATTAACTAGTAAATTACAAGGATAACTACTTTAAAAGACTACAAAAGAATATCCGAATAGAAAATATGGGAATAAGTACTGTCTCTGTGGCTAAGGGAGAGTATCCAAGGAAAGAAGAAATTTGAAGAGCCTCTCTCTCTGAGGCTGAGATTTACACTCCATGAGAGAGGGTGTGGCTGCAGAGTAATCTGTGGGGGTGTTGGTGGCCTGGATAATGGGTAGGCACCCTCCTGCTGAGGTACCAGTGAGCATCACTGACTCTCCTACAAGCTGCTGACAGCAGTGCCAAATGAGCAAGGAGCGAAGTCCATGAGAACTTGGAAGAGAAGCTGCTTTCTCTCTTTGCCTTGTGGTTTTCCTACAGTGCCCTCTGCCCATCCCTAACATAGTGCCAACTGACAGATGTGCAATGTTTATAGGATCTAGCTCCATTATCACAAAGCAAGGGCAAAAAAATAAAGGTGGACTTAGAACTGAGAGGCAATAAATATCAATTAATTGACAGAAAAATCAAGGGATACCTGTGTGGCTCAATTGGTTAAGTGTCTGACTCTTGATTTCAGCTCATGTCATGATATCATGGTTTGTGGGTTTGAGCCCCACATTGGACTCTGTGCTGAGATCGTGGAGCCTGCTTGGGATTCTATCTCCCTGACCCCCTCTCTCTCTGCCCGTCCCCAGCCTGTTCTCTCTCTCAAAAAGTAAATCAATATTAAAAAATTATTGGCAGAAAAGTCTAACCCAACACAGCAATTGTTTTATTTTTTAATGTTTATTTATTTTTGAGAGAGTGAGAGAGAGTGTGTGTACACATCAATGGGGAAGAAGCAGAGAGAGAAGGAGACAAAGAATCTGAAGCACTGTCAGTGCAAAGCCCAACATGGGGCTTGAACTCATAAACTGTGAGATCGTGACCTGACTTGAAGTCATTCAGTCGACTGAGCCATCCAAGCACCCCCAGCATAGCAATTATAATGGTCTAAAACATTCTAATATTAATATTTAGGTGTTTGAAATTTTTAATATAGACATTTTTCCTACAAAAAAAGTAATAACAATACACATTATAGCAGAAATTGCCACAGACACATAACATTCAATTCAAAAAATTTCACATGGATGACTGCAAACACTCTGCCTTTTTAAAGCTCACAATCTAGTGAAACAGACTCATAGATGGTCACTTGTTATATAATGTGGTCAAATAGAGGTATTCATAAGGAGCTTTGAGAATGAAATCTGAATATTTATGACTGAATTCAGTTAAAACAAAGAGATAGATAATACTCTACAGGATTTTGACATGAGTCCACCTGGAATATCTTACTCTGGAAACTTCCATGTCAAGAAATTAAGACAGATTAGATTAAGTTCAAAGAATGATGAATGGAATAGAGAGATTGATTTGTGAAGGGAAAGGCTAATAGAAATAAATCTATATAAATTAGCTAAGTGACAGGAAAAAGCAGAGAACTGACAAGCAAGAATTAAGTGTCAGTACAAAAAAGGCTATAACGAGGAATAGCACAACACATGGAATTTTGTGTAACTCCACAGACTTTATACTTGGGGAAGATGTGGGGCTTGAGTTTGGCCTTTAAGAATGGATAACATTCAACTGAAAGAAGATATAACATATTGACAGGAGGAGAGCTTGGGCAAAACCTTGTAACTGTGGAGCAACCAGTTGGGCTAATATAGAAAACTGTGTAGAGACACAGAATGTCTCCCTATGACCACAAGGAATGTTTCTCTGCCACACAGAGTAGGTGTTGAAAAATGCTGAATGGATGAAAGAGTGGTTGAACAAATTATTAGAGAATATTGAAGAATGAGCTGCGTTTGGGAGAACACTGAATATTAAAGGGTTTGAACATTACCTGTTCACAGGGTATAATTGAAGAGTTTGTTGGTGTTGTTTTATTTTTGATATTTTGTAAAAAAGGATGCTTTCAAGTCACTAGGAGAGTATATCATGCATCTGAGATGTGGGATATCCTTGGGACCAGGATACCAGTTTGGAAACCATTTCGCTGGTCCCAGGCAGGACTATTTGTCTGTAGGCCAGGCCTTCCAAGTAGCTAGATTCTTCATTCTCCTGCCTTCACATTTAGAGCTCTCTTACCAAGTATGCCATGCTGTTTGTGAAAAAATAAAATTTCATTTTGTTGTAGATCTATCACGTAATTATGAATTGAAAAGAATCATTTTCTTTTCATTCATTCTAGACCAAAAGACAAAAATAAAAACTAAACACAATTTGGAATTCCATGTGTTAACGTCCTTCCTAACAGAGCCAGGCGTAGAGAAAGGGAGCATGAATGCCCATCCAGAAAGATACTTCCAAAATTACAATCCCTGTGTTAACTGAGTCAGAACACAGAAAAACAATTCTTTTTTTCCCCCTCCTTTTTCTCTCTTGTTCCCAGAATTCACTCTCTACACCTGCCATAATTAAAGTAATTATCCTTTAGGTGTGTGAAACAGGGAGCTTGACTTGCTGCAACTAAAAGACCAGAACTCATACCTGGGCTAGCTGGATTGTCTTACTCTTTTGAATTTTAGTCACTGCATCTTGCTAAGTTCCCAGGTCTGATCCCCAGTTAAGGAACTCGACAAGTGTGTCACAATTCTTTAGGTTCCCCCTCACCTTCTCCTTCAATTCCAGAGTCCTTGGTAGTAAATCAAGTATTTTGTCAATGGAACTTAAACTAAGTAGCTTCTTTCATTGTTTTTGAATTTTTAATGTATATAGTATATGTGTCTATCCACTACACACACACACACACACACCCCCCAAAGTAAAAATTAAATGTTATGTGTATTCCCTAAAAGAAAATAGACAGATTTTTGGCCACATATTACCTTGACAAAGTTTATAAATATGTTCAACTGTATGTACTGTGACATTTGGAAACCTATACCATATTTTATGACAAGTTAGAAATAGGATCCGATAGGTACCTCTGAGGATACTTCTACCAACAACCTTAACCATGGAGAAGTATGCTCTGGAAATTCAGTCAGTTAGCCTACTTCATGACCTCTGCATTGATGACTTCAGGTACTCTGAAGAAAAGTTGTGTTAATGAAACAGAATGATACAAAAGCACTGTTTTACAAACTTATTCTTCATTTTTCTACCACCAATTCTTGACCTTCTGGAAGGGCCTCCTTTTGAACATTCACTTGTCAAATTCCTAACCTTTACAGAGACCAATTCAAATGCTGTCATTTTCTAAAGCCTTATTTGACACCTATGTCCCAACAACCACATCCTATTTCTTCTGCCTATAGGCTTCATAGCAGTTTTAACTTCTATTTTGGCTTTTCCCCCCCAATTCTGCTTAAATTATATTCATATGTTATTTGTCTAATCCCTTACACTTAGATTGACATTCCTTGAAGTTAGAAGTCATGTTCTGCAGATATTCTTATTCACAACTCCCAATATTGTGCCTGACTTAAAATACTCAGCAATTGATTATTCCATTTAATTTGGGAAGCCTGATGTAGCAATTGAGAAGGCTTCAGTAGTAGTTATTATTGGCAGGATGTCTGTAATGAAACCATTAAAATGCTCCCTCCTTGTGCTAGGAAGTTTATTCATTTTCTTTAGATTATATTTTAATGAAGTTCTGCAATGGAAAATAAAAAGAAATACGTTTGTGTATTAGTCTATTCAGAAGAAGCCGGTTTTATGAATTTAAAGAGATTAGATAAATTTGATCTCATATATTGCAAAACCTAATGAGTTGTGATTTCTTCTTCTATAAATGAAAAAGCTTAAATTAAATTCCAGGAAGCTACTTGGTGTCATTTAATCTTCAGTAATAAAACAAAGATTGTGAGTGTGCAACTCTAAACAATTACTAATTCCAGTTTCTCATTAAATTTTGAGGAAATCTGAGCAGTTAGAACAAAGGTAGACCTTGAAAAGTAGAATAAAAGGCATAAAAGTGTGCCAGCTTTAAAAATGTTTTTAGTGCACTGTTTTATTTGTGTGAAATATTCAAAACTGTCGTTTCACCTTTTTAAAGTCAGGTACCTGCCCCTTGTCAGTGACCACACCTGAAAACAATGGAAGCCTTGACATTTCCTTGACTTGGTTCCGTCTTAGAAAGTGTCTAAAACATCTAATTTATGACTGTTTTGTTTTCAGTAGCCTAAGAACCAGACTGCCATACAAAGCTACTACAATGCAAGTTGCCAAGTTTCTACCCTTAAAAACAAAAAACAAAATAAAAAAGGAAAATTAGCCCACGTTCATGAGGAAAGGAAAGACTATCTTTTTTAACTTGAAAGACAAGTCTTCCCTGGCAATAAAATCCTAGAATACATAAAACACCTTAAAAGCCTGAACATGACTTCTGGAAATGCCATTTTCTGACAACTAATTTCAAATAGAGTTTCGCACAGAAAGAAAATGAAGGGATTTTTAAGAGAGACAAAGCTGGGGAAGGGGAAAATATACAGATAAACAGCCAGTGGCAGAAAACCTGGGAAAGCATCATTGTCACAAATCGGGTTTGCCCTGTGGTTATCTCTTTTCATCCCTTTGAATCTCTTTCTTCCTTGGAAAGCCAGCTTGATTTTGCAGCCTATGAACTGAGCCAACTACAGCCATGGCATTTCTGCTAAAAGCCCAAAACCATTAAGACAAAAACAGGTTTGTTGTGCTTACCAAGACAGGTCTGTTTGTGCATTTCATTTCATTTTGAACTCTGACAGGTAAAATTGAGTTCCTGATGGCAGACGGTAGGACTTAGAGATCAAACAGTTCAGAATGTTCAGCTGCAACTTGTTCTTGCGAATATGTCTTAGCAGTCAGGATTGAACAAGAAATAAGCGGTTTGGACAAGATAATTTAAGCAGCAGTTAAGAAAAATAAAAATGATTTCTTTTTTCTTATGCATTTTTAAATTTCCAGAAAGCTATTAAATTATTGAAGTTATTTCCTAAAGGTACAAAACATATGAGTAGAATCATCATTGTCATCCCCATTAATAGCATATTTATTAATTGGTACATATGTCATATTTGGCACTCAGGGAGTTTAAAAAGAGAGAGAAGACACATATAAAAATTAAGATGAATTTTTATATCTTTAAATGTTCTCATCATCATATTCATAAATCTTTAAAATGATCTCTGATGATAGTTATATATGCTAAAGCCATTAAGATTAAGCTTATTTAAATTAACAAATATCTAATACAACATGACACAATAGGAAAAATCACCAACTTTCGATTCAAGTAAACCTGTGTTTAAATATCAGCTCTATAAAAAATGATTAAAAATTTTCACTAGAAACTGTGCTACTCCCTTTTGCGGATACAGTTTGCAAAGATTAAATAGATTGTTCAGTGGTGCTATGAGCTAATTCATTCCCCCCAAATCACCTATTGAAACTCTAATCCACAGTTCCTCAAAATGTGACTATATTGGGAGATAGTCTTTAAAGAGGTGATCAAGTTAAAATGAGGTCATATTGGTGTGCCCTAATCCAATATGACAGGTATTCTTATAAGAAGAAATTAAGACTCAAACAACACAGACAGAGAGACAACCATGTGAGGAGACAACATGAAGGTGGCCATCTGCAAAGTCAAGAAAGTGACCTCATAGGGCACTTGGGTAGCCCAATCACTTAAGCTTCCAACTCTTAATCTCAGCTCAGGTCATGGTCTCAAGATTCATGAGTCTGAACACCGAGTTGGACTCTGCACTGGCAGTATGGGGAGCATTCTTGGGATTCTCTCCTCCCTCTCTTGCTGCCCCTCCTCCCCCATCTCTCTCCTTTTCTCTCAGCCCCTCCCCAGTTCACACTTGTTCACTTGCTCACTTGTTTGATCCCCCAAAATAAATAAATAAATTTTAAAAAAAAGTGGCCTTGGAAGAAATCGAAGCTGGTGACACCTTGACTTTGATCTCCTAGCCTCCATAATTGTGAGAAAATAAATGTTAGTTCCTTAAGCCTCCTTGTGTGTGTATTTTGTTATGGCGGCCCTAGAAAACTAGTACAAATGTCATACAAAGTAAGTGGCAACCCAGGGCCCAGAGTCAGAGCTATGTAGTTTTGAGCTCTGTCTCCTATCCACATCTGACCAAACTATTCTGCTTTCTTCTCCTCTTCCCTGACCTCCACAATTCTAGAGGCCAAGACTGGCCTCCATGACCGACCTCTCTCTCTACATTCACTCCCTAAAGCTCACATCGTTTCAATGGTTTTATTGCCATCAGCACGCTTACAACTCCTGGACTTACTTTCCCAGCAAACGCTCCCTTTTGCATTCCCCTCAGTAAGACTATTCAATCACCTGTGAAAATGTTTTTGATTGTGTCACAAGCATCCTAATGCTATCTTATCCAAAATTGAACTCAAGATTTTCCTCTAGAACCTCTTCTTCCCAATCTTTTCCAGGTTGAAAAAGGATAATACAGTCTGCCCAGTTTCTTAAACTGACTCAGTGATAAATCCAGTTGAGGCTGCCTCCAAAACATGTCCTGAGCCTGTCTAACCCTCTCCATCTTTTCTGCTGCAGCGTTGTCCAGGACACTGTTGGTTCTTGTCTGAGTAATAACAGTTGCCCTGGACTGACCTTCTGGCTTTACTGAATCCATCGAGGTTTTTCCTGACCGGTGCCTTTGTGCCTTCTGTTCCCTCTGTTCCTCTTCTCTCCTGGCTCTTCCTAGGACCTTTCTCATCCTCGAAGCCTCCAGTTGTATGTCACCTCCTCAGAGCAGCCAGGCTTGATTCAGCTCTTTAAATATTTCACCCCTTCTGTCTTTCTCTATCTCATTCATTTACTTCTGAGTATTTTCAGTGTAAAATGTTTTTCTTCTGAACTTTTTAATCTGTCTCCACCACTGTCAAAGAAGAAAATGCAACACACAAAGTAAACAGGCAAAGAAAAAACTATATTCAGGACTCTCTAAACAGGACAGAGGTTGAACTCAGTTCTGCTGAAAGAATGCGGGGGAGTTTGTGAGACGTGGGGTGAGCTAGTGCCAATACCAGGGAGATAGATCAATGCCCTCAGGTCATCTGTGTTTGCTAATTGACACTTATCAAAGTTAGCCTCCTACTTTGCCTCTTTTTTTAATGTTTATTTTTTATTTTAGAGAGGAAGAGAGAGAAAGAGACACACACAGAATCCAAAACAGCCTCCAGGATCTGAGCTGTTAGCACAGAACCCAATATGGGGCTCAAACTCATGAACTGTGACATCATGACCTGAACTGAAGTCAGACACTTAACTGACTGAGCCACACAGGTGCCCTGTTTGCTTCTAAACCTAAGTGCCAAGCACAGTTCCTGACACACATGTCCTTAATTAAATTTTGATAAATGAGCACACAAATGAGTATGCTTTACTAGAATACTTGGCCTGTGTTATGTAGGGCACTTAATGTCCTTAGACCTCAGCGTCCTATAAAACTGGAACAATATTTTACATCTTATAGGTTGTTTTTAAGATTAAATAACACTATATATGTTAAAATACAAAGAATAAGGCTTCAATAAGTAGAATGTTTCCTTCTCCAGATGCTGTGTTTGTAAACAAAATCTAGATAGTTTCTTAAAATAATACACTGTTTTAATCATCTTTTTTTCTCTGCTTTGTTGGAAACCTCATTTGTATTACATAAACACAAATGCTTTTATGCATACATTTGTATTCTACCAGCATATTCCTGGTTTCCAGCTTTACTGAAATATAATTAACATATAATGTGCATGTTTAAGGTGTACACAATATGTTGATTTGATACACTTAATATATTACAAAATGATTACCACCAAGCATTAGCCAATATCTCCATCATATCACACAATTACTAGTTCTTTTTATCTTAGAGAGAGGGCACAAGTGAGTGAGGGGCGGGGTGGGGGGGAGAGGAAAGGAGAGAGGGAGAGAGACAGAAAAGCAGGGTCACCTGAAACGGGGCTCATGGGGGTTTTTTTACCCAAAGTGGGACTTAAACTTACCCAAAGCAGAGAACGAGCTCACCTAATGTGGGACTTGAACTCACAAAACATGAAATCACGACCTGAGCTGAAGTCAGATACTTAAGGACTGAACAACCAAAGTGCTCAATTACTAGTTAGTTCTTAACTGTCCATCAACAGATAAATAAAGAAAGAAGGTATAGTGTGTGTGTGTGCACGCGCGCATGTATGTGTGTGTGTGTGTGTGTGTGTGTGTGTGTGTGTGTGTGTATATTCAGCCACAAGAAAGAAGGAAATCCCTCCATTTGGAGACAGCATAGATGGGCCTTGAGGGCATTATGCAAAATGACATAGTCAACATAGAAAGATAGTATATAATACTACTAGCATGTGGAGTCTGGAAAAGCCTAACTCATATCTGCAGAAGGGATGAATTGCAGTGAAAGAGGCATATGCACTGCTGTAACAGGAGGGTTTTGAGGTGAACTTTATACTGTGGGATTGGTGGTAGCCAATAGGTTGTCTTTAAAATCTCTTAACATCATAGTTGTGTCTACACCAGCAAAATCAGCAAAATATACTGAAGCATAAAGCACTACTACCTTGACAATCTGTGGCTGTCGAATGAAAGTTTTTCTCTCACTCTTTCGACAATAGCCTCACTGTCCTCCTTGCTTCGCGTGGGTGGATGGCAGCAGCTTTGGCCTGGCCACAGTCTTCCATCCAGACATGCACAGGGAGTGCATCTACACTTTGCATTTCAGAACTTGAGTTCAAATTCACCATGTTCCATTAGAGAGTCTTAGAGGCAGACTATGCCTAGTAGGCCTGGCATCTTATATCTAGCTTTTCCTCATATATAATGACTGTAAAAATATATAAACACATTTATCTCTAAAACCAGGAGAGTCCTTCTTAATATGTTCTCTCAATTTTCCTGATTAAAAAAATAGTTACAAAATAAAGGATTGTTAAACTGATCGGTTGGAGAATATAAAATTACTTGCCTAATGGTGGTTCCTCGAAAAGTTAAACATAAAATTACCTTATGATCCAGCAATTCCACTCTAGTTATATACCCCAAAGGGATGAAAGCAGGGATGGGATTCTAACAAATGCTTGCTCACCGGTGTTCATACTACCACTATTCATGACAGCCAAGAGGTGGAAACAGCTCAAATGTCTATCAAGAGACAAATAAACCAAATGTGACATGTATATATATGCAGTATTCTATTACTCAGTCACAAAAAGGAATAAAATTCTCAGGGCACCTGGATGGCTCAGTCATCTAAGCACCTAACTTCAACTCAGGTCATGATCTCAGCACAGAGCCCATTTTGGATCCTTTGTCTCCCTCTCTCTCTGTGCCTCCCCTGCTTGTGCTCTCTCTCAGTCTCTCCCAACATAAAAAAATAAATTTAAAAAAAAGGAATGAAATTCTCATGTATAATACAATATGGATAAACCTTGAAAATATTAGGCTAACAAATAAGCCAGACTAAGAAGGACAGATATTGTATAATTCCACTTCTATGAAGTACCTAGAAGAGGGAGCTACTGCTCAATGGGAACAGAATGTCTTTTTGGGATAATGACAAATTCTGGAAATGGATTGTGTGATCTTTAAACAACATTGTGAATAAGCTTAATGCCACTGAGTCATATAATTAAAACAGTTAGAATGGTAAATTTTGTTATGTATGTTTCATGCCAATAAAAAATTAATAAATAAATATTAAAAAATCATCACTCCCTTATAGTAGAGATACCTCATTGATCATGAGTTTAAGTTTCTTGCAGGCTGGGGAGGGTTGCACAGTGTCATGGAAAAATACTTCAGAGGTGGATTCAGGAGACTTTTCCTCCAGTCTCAGCTCTGTCACATTACAAGCAAAAAGAATTGGAGCAAGTCACTTTGGTCCTGGGCACCTTAACTTTTTCTCATTACAATATCCAACAGAGTTGTTTTGAGTACTAAAATTAAAGGAAATAAGGCATATAAAGGGTTTTATAAATTCCAATAGTATATAAGTAGATGGAAGCAGTTTTATGATGTATTCCTTTAAGAAGCTTAATCGTTTCACTGAAATGTATTTATTGCTATTTAAATACTCCACAATATTAAGTTATTATTGGTAAGATTCAACCAAGGTGGATTTTTTTCTCTGTGTATTGAATCATAAGTTTTTAGGATGAAAGTAATTAGCTCAGGCCATGATCTCATGGTCATGAGATTGAGCCCCACATCTGGCCTCACCTTGAGGAGGATGGAACCCTGCATCATTGTCATGGTAGATGCCCTGTGGAACCCCCATCAGGCTCAGGGCTGGGAATGAGGACTGCTTATGATTCTCTCTCTCCCTCTCCTTCAGCCTCTCCCCTTGTGCTCTCTCTCAAGAAAAAAAAGAAATTAAAAAATTTTTAATAAAATAAAAATAGGATTAAAAAATGCTGAATTCCTAAGGAAGCCACATTTCTATTTAGCATTCTTATAGTCAATGGGTCATTAAACCTTTCCTTTCCATACCCTTTGTTCATTGTGTAGCCTCACTGTATATACCTGAGGGGGAAAGGATAAATATATTATATTGGTCTGGCAAAAATGCCCTTCATTCATATTAAGTTACAAATATTAAAAAATTTTGTTTTGCTTCCTGCTCTCATCTTCCATCCCAAACCATGCAAGCCATCATTAGTCTTTGCATTGCCAGATAGATAATAATTTGACATGCACGGCACCATATCCAATTGGGCATTGTCTTATAAACCCCTTGGGATACAAAATTACATTGAAAAATAAACATTTTAAAGGTAACAAATCTCTTGTTATAATCTCATAACTTAATACCAAAATGAGTGGTTGAACAAATGTCAACTAATTTTTTGTTTCCCTCCTTAGTGGTTATGTCTTTGACTATGATTACTACAGAGAAGATTTCTACAATCGGTATGTAAATTTTTTATTCTTGTTTCTCTTTGGTTTACATTATTTTTTAACTGTTTTGCACATTTCATTCCTAGATGTTCTTGATTAATATTTGAAATAAAGAAAATTCTTTACTAAGTCTCAAAAAATATAATATAGACAGATTTTCCTGTTTTAATTGTGCTTACTGAGGCATAATACATCTTGGAATTTTAGGACTTGAGAGGTTCTTCAGCCTAAAATTTGGTTATTGAGTATTTGAATAGTTCTCTAAAAATTTAATTAACCAATATTATTTTCCAGTTCTGTTTTTGACTTAACAATTCTTCAAGACTGAGAGTTTGGTAAACTCAGAAAATGACTCCAACCTTTAAAAATATATAAGCTTTCATCTGACACATTGCAATGCTGTATTCGTTAGATTCAGTAAAATTACAGACAATTCTTGCTTTGCATAGTAGTGTTGGACCATAAAGGAACCCATACCAAGTGATGTTAATAATCATCAGAAAAAAATAGAATTTTTCATGAGCTCTAAAAATATAAAAACATTACAGACTCTTACTGTTGGTTATAAGTAACAGGGAAATACAGTAAAATAGCTCTAAGTGCACTATAATTTAAAACAGTAAAAATGAGAATTAATGTGTTTTAGGTCTTTGTAAAAAAGACCCGTCAAAAGTTGTTTGAGCAGTGCTTGCTTT
This sequence comes from Suricata suricatta, assembly GCF_006229205.1. Lineage (NCBI taxonomy): Eukaryota > Metazoa > Chordata > Mammalia > Carnivora > Herpestidae > Suricata > Suricata suricatta. Next base: position 30,976,102 of record NC_043714.1, read on the forward strand.
CTCGTACAACTTACAGTATGGAACTAGCATCCTTCTTGTGCATGGTGAGTTGTATTCCTTTCTCAGCCTGGACCAACATCAGCAATGTATCGATGCTGAGAACCATCTCTGAGAGTCCTTCAGTGTGTAGGTCTTTTGTGAGTGTCACTTCTTCTGGGGCATCCTCATCTCTTTTTACCACTTCACAACCATTTTCCTCATTGATGTCAATATGTTTGCTTTACTAAGGTCCTCTGACTCAATATCTAGAGTCCTTCCAACAGAAGAGCATCAACAGTCCTCACTCAGCTGTTTCTCCTCCACTTCCATCACATCTAATTTTATTTCACCTCCAGTGTTATCTCTCCTCTGTTCTTTGCTGCACTTTCATCTTTGTGACCAATTTTCTCTTCTGATTATACATTTTTGTAAAGTGCCACGTGGGTTTGCCACTGGCAACAAGGAGACAATACAACCACTGCACCGCAACCAGATGGACTTTGAATGAAGGGATATGACTGATCACGGATCCTGATGCACGTCTGTTATTTACACAGTGAGCCGTGGATTGGAAAACTAGCAGCAAAGTTCAGACTTATGAAATTACTCACAGTTAATATATTGTGTTAACTGAAACTGGATTTGTGCTGTGGGGAGGCTGGTGTTATGTAACTAAATACTGGTCATGGAAATTCAGAGATACGCAGAGCAAGGGCCAACTATACATAGATCATTAGACCACATACACAAAAATGAGGCAAACATCTTTTAATCTTTTCTTTGTATGTTCTAGTCAAACAAACAAATGAAAAATCCCAAGGTATGAAAGTGAAAAATAGCTTTGCATTTGGAAAAAGAGTTTGTAATGGACATTTTAAATAGGAAAGAAACTCCACGATCCCTCGGGAGGGCCTTGTTCTTTTTTGCTCTTGCCACGCGGCTCCTTTCTCAGTTCCACAAGAACACTGTGTACCTCCCACCCGGCACCTTCCTCTGTGCTGCGCCTTCCCTCATACCTCTCCCTGCCGTCTACTCCTTGACTTCATCCCTCAGATCTCAGCATGAACACCGCTCTCAGACTAAATTAGGTTCCTCGGTTGGCCTCTCTCAGCGCCCAGTATTGTTCCTTCACAGCACTTCTCCTGGTTTTTACTGTTGTGTTTCTTTGTGGTGACAGTATTTGATTTATGTCTGCCTCTCTTCCTCCACGAAGGCAGGAAAGATGCCCAGGTTTGCTTATTATCGTATGCTCAGGCACTATCATTAAGGCTCAGACATAGTAGATATCCAATTTGTGTTATTAATTCATCTCCTTGGTTTACAGAGACGTTGGTTTTCCCAAGGTCATACAGTAAATTCATGACGAAACTACAACCATAAACTATTTGTTTAGATTCAACAACTGACTGTGTGAATATAGCAAAACAGAAGGAGAACAATATCAGTGTATGGAGTTAAATAGAAGGAGACAGCCTTACCTAGAGGGAAATCAGACCCACAATCATACCTTCATAACCACCTGGTTCAACTGCTGAGTAAAGCTAGGTATTTCACTAGTGAGGCCTTTCTGACAAAATATGAATTTTTAAAGAATTTTTAATGTTTTTATTTATTTTTGAGAGAGAGAGAAAGACAGTGTGAGCAGAGGAGAGTCAGAGAGAGAGAGGGAGACACAGAATCTAAAGACAGGCTCCAGGCTCTGAGCTGTCAGCACAGAGCCCGACGCAGGGCTCGAACCCATGAACCGTGAGATCATGACCTGAGCTGAAGTTGGACGCCCAACTGACTGAGCCACCCAGGTGCCCCCAAAATATGAATTTTAAGTGATAATTTTCTCCAAGGAGTTTTATAATTTCTATAAAACACAGTATTTTATTTTAAATATTAAATAGTTTGTAATAACTTGTCCTAAAAATGACTTGAACACCTGACAGCATTAAAAAAAATCCCACTTACTTTTAAGGAAAGACAACATTTCAATAGTCTGCCTGCTATTTGAAAATTTTAGTTTTTGACAATTCTAAGGACATGTTCTAATACAGCTTTTTTTTTTTAATACAGCTTTTTTTTCCCCAGGATATAGAACACTGTCCTAATTGCTGTGAATAAAGTTTTCAATTAATGTACACTGTCTTTTAGGCTATCAATATAAAACTGGTTTAGCATTATAATTTCTTAAGTGTTTTCTATCTCAGGGCATCCTTCTACATTTAAAGAATTTGTGCCTAAAAATGGAGTTTCTGTCTAAACTATAGCTCAACAAAAGCATTAGAGAGAGAGAGAGACAGAGAGACAGAGAGACAGAGAGAGATGATAGATAAATCTATCCTTACCTAGCATAGAGCAAGAGCCTTCATCAGCCAAATAGCAGAGCTTGAAGCTTTCAGATGACTCTCCACTACACAAAAAGCTAACTCTGAGCAATTCTTCAAATTCATTATTTGCCCTATATAAAATCTGTTTAGCTTATAAGTGTGCAAAAGATCAGTATGTTTATGTTGCTAACAGACTGTCTAAGCAGTCTGAGCTCTTATTAGTTTATTTTCCATTTCTTGCACTTGGCTAGGATATAAGCATTCGCCACTAGTGATAGAGTCAGGAGTTCACTGTGAAAATAGATTCTCATGAAAGGAAAACAGAATGGAGAGGCTGGACAACGTAAGTAGCTTACAAAGTGTTAACAGTTTCATCCATAATAATCTCTCATAAATTACACTCCGCTTGAATTTGTTGTTAATTTTTTTTTCTCTTTTTACGAGTGGTGCAAACCTGGGCAAGTTAGTTAATACTACAAAATATGCTGTCTCATCCATGAAGTGAGCAGAAATTTAATATCTGCATCATAAGATTGTCCTGAGGACTAAATCAAATAACATATGTATAATCAGCATTATGCTTGGTATATTTTTACTGCATAATCAATGATAACTACTAATAATAGTTAACAGTAACCATTAACAATAATGATGAATGTATTTCTTAGACTAATATTCACCTAGCATCGTCCCTATGAGAAATAAACTGGCTAGTCATGTATTCCAAAATAGTCCATCGTGATGGCTCTGGATATGCTGTTTTTTGTTTTCCCTTTTCCTGTTCCCAGGACATTCCAGTTGCGACTAAACACACTTACCTGCAGAGAGAGGACCCTCCGCTATTTCCTTTCACCCCAAGCAACCTTATTTTTGGTTCAGAAATCATAAATCACTTAGTTACATGTAACAGGGATAATCATATATAAAAACTTTCTAATTATGTATTAAGGAACTGAAAAAACGAAAAGAAAACACTATGGCATAATAGAGTCAGCCACTACAGGAAGAAGCTACCAACTCCAAGGCTGGGAAAAACAGAGGATGAAGTTGGGGTTATCAAAATTTAATGTCAAAAAGGGGAATTGCAGAGCAGAAACTCTGCTCAGTGGGTGCTGTTTATCTGAGCCCCGAGGGGGACCCTGGAGTCTGAGACCTAGACTTCCTCAAGGGAGTGTGAAGAGACTGGCCTGCAGGTGTGGCAAAACTCACTCAAACTGGAGTCCTCTGAGTAGTGACAGAGGGGGCTGAGCCCAGCAAGGAGCCAGCTGGCCCCACGGAAATGTGGTTTGCAGAGTCCCAACCCCAACCATGGGTGAAGGCAGTTGACGCTGAGAGATAATAGCTTAGTCTCTGACATAGGTCCACATTCTACTGTTATCTGATCTCTGCCAGATTTGGGGATTCTAATGTGATTGGGGATTTTCAACCCTTAGATACTTTCAGCTTAGAAAACTGCTTTACATAAAGTGCCATTGCACTGTCATTGCTTTGATACGTTGACCCAGCAGTAACTTTTCTAAAGACCAAATGAGTATCTGTTCATGGTTACAGGGATCATGAAGATTATCACTAAATAATAGACTTGAGTGGTTATTTGAAATTTTTTTTATGTTACACAAAGCATTGCTCAATAATTTACAGCATTAGATGATATTTTCTTCTAAAAGGTCAAGTCTGACTCTAAATGAAGGACATTACATGTTATTAAAACTAAAGATAAATATTTATGCCCTTCCAAGTTAAGTTAAAAAGGGATACATACACAGAATCTTATATTGAATTCCCCCAAGGAATGTTTTCTATTTCTGAGATATTAGCAGTGTTAATCCAATCCTTTTTCAGAAATGTCAGAAAAGCACTGAGACGTTTATAACCTCCAGTATGAGTAAACTTCTGTTAACAGAGGAGAAGAAATGCCAGAAGCACTTTACCATATAAAAAACATATAATGTGAAATAGGCATTGTTCAGCTCTGGCACAATTTTGACCTTGTGTGTCTTAACAGAAGAGAAACTATTAGAATTATAGTTAATGAAAAAACTCCACATCAAGTTGCAGTTGTTGAGATTATTGACCATAGAGCACAGTATACATTTTTGAATATTGGGAAAACACATTAGAAAGAGGCAATGCATGTTTCACTATGCAAGTTTAAATTACCGCCCAATAGACTATTATTGCATCTAAAACATTTGGAGATAACAGCATGGTACACTCGACAAAGGGTATGATTTGGATTCATGAATTTCAAACCTAGTTGTGCATGTGCTGACTGTTTAAACTTAGGCAAGTCACTTCATTGCTTTTTTTCCAAGTTTTCTTCATGGGCAAAATGACCTAACAATACTCACATTACAGAATTATAAGCATTAAATAAAAGCATCATTTTGCTTACTTAGAACCTCACAAATGCTATTGGAATGTATTAATTTTTTCATTACCCAAAGCTGTATACAAAATATAGCAGATGGGAAAGTTGTGCAAAAGATAAAGATTATATTAAGGTAAAAAAAAAATTGCAAAAAAGACCATTCAAGACTTCAGCCACCTTGCCTTTAAATCTTTCTTAATATTTATTTATTTTTGAGAGAGAGAGAGTGTGTGAGCAGGGGAGGGGCAGAGAGAGAGAAAGACACAGAATCTGAAGCGGACCCCAGGTTCCAAGCTGTCAGTGCAGAGGCTGTGTGGAGCCCGATGTAGGGCTTCAACTCACAAACTGTGGGATCATGACCTGACCTGAAGTCAGACGCTTAACTGGCTGAGCCACAAGCGCCCCACCTTGCCTGTAATAGCATGTTTAAGGTCCAGGGGGACAATTTCACTGAAAAATCTTGGAAAATTTCAGTAACAAAAGCAATAGAAGTTATTCATGTACTGGTCTCCCATGGAGCGCACCTTTGAAAACTCTCTTCAGATTCAGTTGTAACCAAAGGCTTACTTGAAGTCAATGTGGAAATTATAGACAGACTTTATGAACTTTGAGTAGTTCAAGCAATATAGAAAATAGATATAGTTAGTACTACTAGTTAGTAGGCTATAAGAATCATTCACGTGGATTTCAGATATACCCCTTCTGAAAAATGAATAGGCACCTTCATTTGATTTTCTAGACTCTACATCTATCAAAAGTTAAGCATGCTGAAGAGGAGGGTTCAAGGTTAAATCAGGACACAGAGGAAGATCTTCTCTGATGCTCTAGTTACTGATCTTCACATATGCTACAAAGCCCCTGTGAGGACGTGGCTCTGAACTTGTTCTCAGGTTTTGACTCTGGGCAGCCTAGATTTTTAGCCCTTAGTCCAGACCACATGTTTTTGTTAGCATTGACCACATGGTGAGTATAACTTTTGTTTCACAAATAAGGAAAATGAAGAATGCTTTTCATGAAGGAAATTTAGGAAAAACCCAGAAAATTACCAGTTCTTGAAATCTATCTAAATCACTCATCTAAAATTAAAATGTAGTGTTCAGTGACAAAATAGTATGCAAAGATTACATTAATTTTTTAAATTTTAAAATCACATCCATTGACAGTGAAAAATAGGCATTAGGTCAAAGTTTATCAGGAAATGATTCTTAGAATATGGTATGTCTACTTGAGAAAATGCACCATAGCAATTAAAATAAACATCAGGAAGGCCACATAGCAAGCTTGAGAAATGTTTCTCGTATAAACCAAGGAGAATTTACCAGAATACATGACCATGCATATATTATGTTCTCAACCGTGTGAAAAATAAAAATACCTGTGGGAAAAAATTTAGAAAATGATAGTAGTTGTTTTAGAGTATATTACTGATAGTTACATTTTTATGTATTTTTTAAATGCTGCTTTATTATTATTAAAGCATAATACTAACAAGTTTTTAATTAAAACAAGCATTTAAAATTATATTCATTTTATATGTCACTATGCCTTTAAATTGCCTTTGTCTAAAACACAGCTAATTTTTAATAGCTAATATCTATATCCTTCTTAAAGACAAGCTATGTTCCTTTTTATCAGGTACATAAATATTAAGATTATTTACCAGTTTGTACCTTTGGGTAATAAAATTATATATCTCAGATATTATTAAAGCAAATAAAATGCAAAATAAGAAATGAGTACATGAAAAGGAGATATATTTATTAAATAAAGCAAATTAAATTCTCAAATTTTATTAATGGGTTGTTTTTATTAAAATCTGGTTACATTTATTTTATTAACTGCTTGAGAGCAGGTCTTTTAGAGTTCTTATTTTAAGATAGACATTGAGGAAGGAAAAATTATGTGTTTGGCTTCATTATAAATCATTATCTATTTGACCAACAAGTATTAGGGGGAAAACAGCCTTCTATGCATATTAGGGAAAATGAAGAACCATTAAAAAAAAAAGAGAGGGTACATAATTCTAACAGTTGAAGGAACAAACAAAATGAGAGGAAAAAAATTTAAGCTTTTAACTGATCTTTGAAATTTGGATTCTGTTTAATTCTTTTGCATTTGCAATCTTTGCTGTCAGTCTATAATTCTAAATGGACTATTTCCTTCGTCTCAACAATATTTGCCAATCTAATACCTTGTAAAAGCGAAATTTCTTAGATTAGCTATAAACAGAATTCTGATGAGAAAGTCGTCTCCTTCATGAGTTCCCTCTCACCTACTTCCATCTGCATTTAGAAGAATCCCTATATCCCATCTTGAACCCTAGAAAATCTTCCCCCCCTTCCCATCCTTGTCTTGTGTGTTACGTTTTTGTGCCTTCAGACAATATCCAGTCATCCTTCCTTTTATTTCTGATAAACCAAGAGAAGCCAATGAAAGTTAAGAAACTCCTCAACTCCATTAAATTTTGTAAAATTCAAAATTATGCTGTCATGTGAAGTGTCCATATGCTTCTTTAGTTTTTTGTTGTTGTTGTTGTTAAATTACATATCACTTCTCAAAATTTAAGTTCTGATATTGCACATCTTCCCATTAGACTGGCAGAAAGAACTGGTGTCGTCTCCCCTACTTCCTTGATGAGAAAGGAGTTATTATTGCCCTTTGAAGCAACTCTTCAAAGGCTACGCTCTCTAGGAATTGACAGCGAAGGACACGACACAGACTATGTTTCTAAACACATACTCAGTATGTGACATACCACAAGTATGTCACAAATACAGTGAACAAATGCACCTCTCTTTTCTCAACATGAAATTAGGCCTGGTCAACACAGGAGGCTTTGTAATCCTCGGCTGGAGGAAGCAACAGAAATAGTGACAGTCATTTATTTTACTTTCCTGTAAAATATTCTTGAATTACATTGTATCTTACGTAGTGGTGACTATGGTGGCTTTACTTGGCCTGCATTTTGATTATAGCATTCTTCCATCAGTGCACACTTTAGCTGTGCTTTAGAGATTTTCTTAACCCAATGTATAGATTAGCTTAATTAATGAACCAGCTAAATTGCACTTTCATGGCCTGAGATGGTCCTTCCGAAAGAGCCTGCCTCTCATCTGAATCTGCAGCATCCACCCCGTATGAGATGAGTCAATTGCCACATTGTTTCCCCTCGATAGCTTTGGGGGTTATAGCTCCTAAAAAGTGCCTTCATGTTTTGGTTCACTAACTTAAGGTGTTCTGTGAATTCAACTTATAAATAAGTAATGTGGTCCTTGTTTTGTGATTGAAATGAAGGGCAGGCTGAGTTGACCCTTTTGATTTTCCAGCCCCCGTGGTATGGATGATATTCATAACCCTTTTCAGCTTCGTCCTGACTCTACCCTTTGAAGTAAACTATAATGTGTTGACATCCATGACCCACTCTTTGCTAGCAGTTCTTCGGCTCTAATGGACTTTGCTTATTCACAGAGGATGGGCCCTCTCTTGAACTCTGTCTCATTTCATTTCTTTTCCTTTCCAGACATCCCTTCATTTCTCCTCAGCATGCTTCCAAATAGTTTTTGAACACATTAGTTCTCTAATGTGAGAGACATTCCCAGCACTAAGTTCTGCTTCCAGTGTGGTTTATACACTACTTTTTTGCCCCTGTAGTATCATAGTTTTGAATGTTTCTGAGTGAATATTTGGACACCCACCTATCTTAATTTTTATTATATTTCATATACTATTTTCTAAAAAGGGATACATCTGTATATGTAAGATGCAATGTTATAAAACAATCTGTTGTAGACATTTTTTTCTTCGTATTATAGAAATTCATTCCTGACTTTCTTTTTTTTTTTAATTTTTTTAAATGTTTTATTCATTTTTGATACAGAGAGAGACAGAGCATGAGAGGGGGAGGGGCAGAGAGAGAGGGAGACACAGAACCAGATCCAGGCTCCAGACTCTGAGCTAGCTGTCAGCACAGAGCCCGACGCGGGGCTTGAACCCACAAACCTGAGATCTGACCTGAGCCGAAGTCGGAAGCTTAACCAGCTGAGCCACCCAGGCGCCCCCTGACTTCCTTATTAGATTATTCTTACCTACTGTTTTGAAGCAGTTATGAGAGTCCAACCCAGATAGTGGTATGACAATAAAGTCCTATCAATGAGCATCCTAAGTCTCGATAGTGGATACATAGGAACACATCTGGTTCACTGGTAAATGAATAACTACGTCCTCACATTTTTCCCTGACTTCTTATGCTTTTCAAATGCACTAAGTATGTAAAGCTTTGCTGTTTTTTGAGTATGCAGTATGAATAATATGAAGTTTTTGAATCTGTGAATTACATATGTATATAAATGAGTAAATACTCTCATACTTTTTTATTCCTTTCTTTGTTTAGTGGAAATGCATTGATTGTGGTAAATATCATTTTTTCACTTTTTAGTAAAAGCTTCTAGGATTTTTATTGGTGCTTTTTTTTGGTTAGAGGTATGTTCAACAGCTTACTATACAAATATCACTATCTTAGTTTGGGTGTCTAGCAAATGGTCAGAATATTAAAAAGCATATCCCAGTACATATTTCCACCAGGACTCTAGCCAGCAAAATTTTGTCCTCTTGCTAGTGTCATTTTATGGAAAGTCAATCGCCCTGTTTCTACAGTCAGAGGAATCTTGTTACTTACAAAGTCCTCAGAGACGGGTAGGGCACCTTGTTGATCTGTCTCTCACAGCTGTTCTCTTTAATCTAGATTTACTTCAGAATGATTTTCCTCATGAGCTGTGTTATGATGAAACAATAATTTCCTTTGCTTTGTTCCTGATTCTGCATGAGTTTTCCTACTTTTCAAGCTAGTGTGCTAATAAGTGTTGATGTGTAAGAGGAAGATTTCTATTCTAAGAAGGGTTAATCTGTTAAACCAAGCAAAGAAATACACTCAGGAACAAAGTTTAGCATAATTTCAGCAAATTGCATGGTACTATTAAAGCAATGTTCCTTGACCTTTCATACTTTAAAGATGAGTTCATATTGGAGGCTCAGATTCTAATGTCCAGAATGCATAGACTATGTCAGAGTCCTCTCTCTTTAGTGAAAAATGAATCTTCCGATAAACACCTGTGTGAGAACGATTACAGAAACATTTACCGACACTTTTTACAAGACCATTTTCTTAAGCGTTTCACACATTTGATAGAACACTTAGGCATAAACCAACTCTCAGCCTTGCTTGTGTTTTGTGAAGGTTATTTGATTACCATGGGCGTGTGCCTCCACCTCCCCGTGCAGTAATTCCACTGAAGCGCCCCCGAGTGGCCGTCACAGCGACTCGCAGGGGAAAAGGAGTCTTTTCCATGAAAGGGGGATCAAGATCTACCGTCAGTGGGTCGTCTTCATCAGGCTCCAAATGTAAGTAATCTTCTTTATTTTACTTCTGTTTAAAGAAAGGAGGGGCTGTTCATCATTGCATAAATGCCTATATTCAATAAATTAAGAATCATTGAGTTTATGCTGTGCACAAAGTATTAGAGAAATGCATAACAGATAAGAAATGGACTCAGCTTTCCATCAGGCTACATTGCAGTAGGGGAGACAGACACAAGCATGAAAAACAAAAACCCAGAACCGATTTGAGAACTTTTATCGGAGCAAATAAATGCTTTCCGCCTGCCTGGTTTGTGACATATTACAGTCCTGAAATATAACATGCTGCTTTTAGGAAAGAAGAAAAATTCACTTCAAACAAGAGTGCACGTACTACCTTGTGAGGGAAGTAGTATGCAAAAATTAGTGCATGCTTTGAATGAGCACTGGGATAATAAAGATCAGCAAACGATGTAATAGAGATGTTAAAAATGTAACTTGCCGTACTATTCTGAATCATTATGGTGTCAGAAGGCATATGTTATGTCATAAGAAATAAAGTAATATTTATGTAATTTCACATGAATTAGTGAAAAGTAGAGATACAAACTTTCTGACTACACACACTGCTAAATTTTTACATAGAGGGATTCAGAAAAACTTTAATTTGTTACTAGAATATTATTCATAAGAAATAATAGCAAAATTTCTTGTATTCCTTGGGGTTACTTTGGACAGACAATAAGCAAACAAATTAGAATATGAAATGTTACACAGTCAATCATTGCTATGTCAAAGAATAAGCAATAAAATAAGCAAAAGAGAAAGTTTCATAGGATGGTCTCTGACTACCTCTCTGAAAAAAAGTGGCATGAGAACAGAGACCCGATGGAAGGTGGGAAGTGAGAAGGTAAGCCTGCAGCTCTCAGGGACAGACGGCTGTGGGCAGGAGAATGGTCAGTGCTGAGACCTTAGGTTAATAGTCATGGAACAACACGGAAGCCAATGTGGCTGCCGCAGCGTAAGGGAGGGAAAATGTAGCTTGGAAATCAGAGCGCAGAGGGCAAGTTCCAGAGTAGTTGGCAGGCCGTTGTAGTGACTGTGTAGCTGTTCTGCACCCCAACCTCTTAAGGCAAATACAATTATCCCAATTTTAAATTGATGAGTGAACACAGAGAAGGTCACAGAGCCAAGACTAGAACCTATGTCTCCTTATTTTCCTCCCCACATCCCATCTAGGATAGAACATTGCCTTTTACCTTAGTACTGTCACAAATACTAAGAAAGAACATTGTTGAAATATTTTATGTTTGCACGAAAATGTACAAAAACATAGTTGCCAGAAGTACTAATGCTTCTGGTAAGTGACTCAAGTGTGTTTTGTTCAGAATTAGCTAATATAATCTAAATAACAAATTAAATTGATTTACAGTTCCCTATGTGCTTATTTACCCACTTATCTATTCTGGGGATAAACATGAATACTCTTTTTGAGTCTTAGTAATAAACGAAAATTAGTTTCTGCAGCAATCTCTAAACAGAGTCTTACATGTTCTCATATTCTTGTCAAAAGCAAAGAAAGTTCTTGAATTTGGTTCTTGCTGTAAAAAATTGAACATTCAACTGCCTGCTAGCTTTAGAGAAGACTTTTTTACTATGGTCATACTAACTTAGTTTCAAATAGACATATCTTAAGCATCTGTGGAGTCGGTGCCTGTAGTCACTTTTGAAACAGTGTTTATCAAGTGGTGGATTCATTGGCACTTTGGCCATGGAAGTTCTACTTTGTGTAAGAAGATTCTGAGCCTTGTCGGACTTTTGCATTCTTGACCCCCAAGCCCTAAAGGCCAGTCTTTGTAATCACTGTACATACAATTACATATTTCTAAATCTTCCCTGAGGAGATGGTTCCACTAATGGTTTAGAACCACTAGTTGGTGGCCATTCTTGGGCAAGTGCAACTAGGCAGGACTCAGCCACTGGGTTGCTATACACCTCACTGTTGCAGAGAAGAGGAGCCCTTTCCAAAAGTTGTTCGGAAGTGGATATCTTAATATTGAAATGGTTACATTGTTGTTGGCGTTTTTGTTTTTTGATTTCTAGTTTTCTTGGATCATGGAAAGAGAATGGGGATTATAAAAATCTCTTTTGAGGGGCGCCTGGTGGCTCAGTCGGTTAAGCGTCTGACTTCAGTTCAGGTCATGATCTCACACTCTGTGAGATCAAGCCCCATTTCTGGCTCTGTGCTAACCCTCTCTCTCTGCCCTTTCCCCACTCGCACCTCTCTCTCTCTCTCTCTCTCTCTTAAAAAAAAGTAAATAAACATTAAAAATTTAAAAAAAATAAAAATAAAATAAAAATCTCTTTTGAGGACCACATAAGAGTTTCTTCTGGTCCCATAATAAGCAGATATTCTAAATGAAATGTAGAGTATATTTTCTACTTTTCGTTTGACCAGAGCGTGTGCTTTACCTTGTTGTATTAACCAGTCTTCCCTAGACTTCCTCTTTTGTGGAAAATTATGTCAAATTCTGAGAGTGATTACTTAAAATCCTCTACCATGATAGCACCATTATGAAGTTTTTCTTTTCTTGAGGTTTAGTTTTATATCCCACATTGCTCGGGTGGTTTTTATATAGTGCTTTATATTAGTAACAGGAAGAAGAATAGTAGATAACACATTTTTGGTATTTATAACAGCTATTGTTTCAATCATACATTAACACAAAGATTAATTTACATATATTAATTCATTTTAAAAATTAATTTTACATAGATTTACATACGTTTTGCATTTCTTATAGTTGTCCTATAAATGAATTATTATCATCATTCTCATTTTATATATGTGGGAAATGAGGCATAGAAAAGTTAAGTAATATCCCGAAAGTCACAGAGCCATTCAGTAACAGAGCCGGAAACTACAGCCAGCTTCTAGAGCATCTGGTTCCAGAGGATAGTCTCTTGAGTCTGTGTCCTTTTCAATACTGACTCTCTACAACCTCTTGGAGAATTATAACTTTTACATTTATATAATACCCCTTTTACTATTTTTAGCCCTTAATTCTACTTGGTCTGATACTTTTATCCTTTACTGCTAAGGCTTTCTTTTGGTTCACATTTCTGCCATATATCCATTTATTTTTTGTTTTTTTTTTCTTATTTATTATTTGAGAAAGAGAGTGTAAATGAGTGGGGGGAGAGGAACAGAGAGATAGAGTGGGAGGGGTCTGAGAGACAGACTGGCGGAGAGGAGGAGTGGGGGGAGAGAGAGAGAAAGAATCACAAGCAGGCTCAATGTCCATCATGGGGCCAGATGCAAGGCTCAATCTCAAGAAATTGAGATCACAACCTAAGCCAAAATGAAGAGTTGGATGCTCAACAGACTGAGCCACCCAGGTACCCCTATTTTTTTGTCTTTCTTTGTGTATTAGTTTCCTAGGGCATGTTATAAATTATTATAAACTGAATGGTTTAAAATGACAGATATTTGGAAGCTAGAAGTCTGAAACCAAGGTGTCCACAGAGCTGTGGCCTATCTCTGGAAGTTCTAGAGGACAAATCTGTTCCATTCATTGCTCTTAGTTTCTGGTATGCTGGCAGTCCTTGACATTCTGTGGTGTACAGCCACACCACTCAAATCTCGGCCTCCACTGTCTTTTAGTGTCCTCCTCTGCATCTTTGTGTCTGTGTGTCTTCTCTTCTTGTGAGGACACTAGTCCTATTGGATTATGGCTACCCATACCATATTGGCGTACCCTAAATGACTTCATCTTAGATACATCTGCAGATATCTATTTCCAAATAAGTTCACATTCACAGGTTCTTCAACAAATTTGGGAGGGGGGACATATTTCAACCCCTAACACTGCACTTTATTTTTGTATATTTCCTAAAACCAACATATCTCAATTTTGATTTTGAAAGCAGTATGAAATTCCTTGTTAGGGAAATTTGATTCATTTACATCTATTGGATTAATTTATATATTAGATTATATTCCTTCCATCCTTATTTCAAATATGTATTTTATTGTTTCCTCCTTTTTTACCTTTCCTTATGCTTTCTTAATGAATTTTCTTTTAATTCCTATCTCTTCCACCACAAAGGCCTTAATTTGGATGTTCTACTAGACCTCTCAATTTCATTCATGGTTATATTAACATACAAAACAGTTATGGATAAATTTATACCTACTTATTAATCTCTTAAAATCAAAAAAATAGCTATTCTAACTCCCATCTAAGACATGAGCTTTTGAAAGCTTTTACTTCATCACTGGCTCCACACCAACCACCTTACCTCTTGCCTCACCAAAAAGCTCAGGTTTTATACATATAGTTTGAAGTTTGAGGTCCCAGTTTCTGTTACATATTTATATATTACGTATCTTTTATTTTTCAAATATTCTGTACCTAGTGTCATTTGCCAACTCCCAGGATCTTCATCATTATGACCCATTAGGACTCTATTTAAAATTTTATGAGATTCATTATTTATATCTGTTCTTCTTTAATTCTTAGTTTTTAGGTTGTTTCTAGAACAATTTTCTTGGAGGCATTCAGGCGGTTAAATGTCCAACTTTGGTTTAGTTCATGATCTCACAGAGAGTGAGTTTGAGCCCCACACCGGGCTCCACGCTGACAGTGACAGCCTGCTTGGGACTCTCTCTCTTTCTCTCTCTGTGTCTCTTCTTCCTCTCTCTCTCAATAAATAAATATAAACTTTAAAAAATTAAAATAATTTTATCAAGTAAATTTATAACATAATTTCTGAATCTATACACATCTAAAAAGGTCTATTTTCCTCACATATGTATATTTAGACTTGATCTAGAATTTTTGCATTATGCTTCCTTACTCCCCTAACATCCAACGTACATTATTTCAACGTTTTAAAAAATATTCCAACATCTTATCACTTCTGGTGATTAATCCATGACAAATTGAAAGTATCATAAGTAGAAAATGCATTTAATAGCTAACTTTCTGAACACCATAGTTTAACCTAGCCCACCTTAAATGTGCTCACAACACTAACATTAGCCTAAAGTTGAGCAAAATCATCTAACACAAGGCGTGTTAGTAACAAAGTATTGAATATCTTGTGTAATTTATTGAATACTGTGCCGAAAGTCAAAAACAGAATAGTTGTAAGTGTATCAATTGTTTACCTTCCTGATCACGTGCCCAACTGGGAGTTATGGCTTCATCAGGAGAGTATCCTACCACACCTCAGGAAAAAAACAAGATTCAAAATTCAACGTACATAGCTTTTGCACCTTCATAAAATCAAAAAATTATAAGTGAGCCATCAGAAGTCAGGTGTTTCTGTTGAAGGGTCGCCATGCATTTTTACTAACATTTTCTGACATTGGTTTTGCATCCATAGTATCCACCTGTTCTAGTGGTTTTTCTCATCTCCTACAAAAAGCCGAGCTTTGTTTATTGTATTCTTTCTTGCAGAACCCCTCAACATCTATGTGTGCATGAAGCTGTTTTTGTCTCATGTGCAGAGAGAGACTAAGAGCAAATTTTTATAAAATTGACTAATAGCCATCTTGGACCTCTCTTTTGACATGTGAGAAGGCTTCTTTGTTCTCAGGTATAAATTGAGATAGGCTGTTTACACAAAGGGACCCTCAGACTCTCCAAGGATTAAATACTTAAGGTGCTAGATATAGCTCTTCTGATCACTCTAAGAGAATTTACTGGCCCTTTCCTCCTCTCCCACAAACTCAGGGGTCAGTAACATTTTCCCCTGCCTTCTAGCAGAGGCTAGCAAATCCTTTCCCAAGCACGTGTATACTTGGTACCTTCCCCCATCCCCACATGTACAAATGCTATGCTCCCACATCGCCACCTCCTTTCAGGAGACATGAAGCCTTAGGTATATATGGATGTTCTTCCAGTTTCCTTATCAACCATAATTTATTAATTTTATTTTAGAATTTAATTTAATATTATTTTTTGGACATTGAGTTACCCAAATAGAGAGTATACTCATGTTTCTACCTCTACTTAATCTCCAAGTATTGAAAAATCTATTGACTTTTCTTCTTACATTGGAGAAAATTAATACCGAAAAAAAGTTTATAGAAAAGCAAATTGCTAAAATCAGGAAAAATAATCCAAACTAACTTTATGGTTTGTTACTGAACTACATGTAAGATAAGACTCTCTTCTTGAATCCAGTAATAGAACCATTGGTTTAGTTTGTTCTTCTCTTCCTGGTTTTGTGTGCCAGATGTGATAGTCTTCAGGAAAGGCAAAGTGAAACTAGACTTCTTAATATAAACCAGAGATGTTTTGAAATAAATTTAGTGTATTTTATTTTCTAGCATCATTTGGAACTGTGCATTCCAGAGTACCTTTGTTACTCTGGAAAGATGAGGACAAAAAACAAGTATAAATATTAGATACATTATGGGATTTGTATAAAATAATTAATTGAAATTTACTGTGGATATATTAATTCCCAACTTGGGTTAATTTTAATAAAATTATTAGTATAGAAAGATAATAGACTGAAAATAGAAATCAAATATTCTATGTGTGCTTCATATAGTTCTTTATTTGTAGAGGCTCGATTCATTAAAAATTAACTGTAGATTAGTGTTATTTTTTTAAGTAGTTTATTGTCAAATTGGTTTCCATACAACACCCAGTGCTCTTCCCCATAAGTGCCCTCCTCCATCACCACCACCTCTTTTCCCCCCGCTTCCCCTTCCCCTTCAACCCTCAGTTCATTCTCAGCATTCAATAGTCTCTCAAGTTTTGCATCCCTCTCTCTCCCCAACTCTCAGATTAGTGTTATTTTAGTAAAATGTAAACCTAAACAACATATCTATAATCCACTAGCAGCCATAACCAAAATCACAATTGCACATTCTCTCTAAAAGCATATTGGTAGACTGTGTTTTATATATGTGTGTATATAAATATTCATTTATTAATAGTACTTTTATAATTAGTCTGGTGCCTGGGAATAACAGTAATTTTCTAATTTAAATCACAAATGAAAAATTTGAGTGAAGTATAAAATGTGCTATGTTAATATTGGCTTAGTGAATGAATATTTACAGAGGTACATCTTGCTCTTTTATTAATAGTTGCTTCCCAGTATTTAATGACTTGGCAAGTACACAAGAGGAAATTAATGTTATAGCTAGGACAATTTGTCTTTTCTTATTTCAGAATTTTAATATGACTAAATTCTGCTGTGGAGAGAAAACCACATAAGGAAAAAATATATTAACACTATAATTTGCCAAAGTTGAATATGGATAAGTGTTTAAAATAGAGTGCTCTCTGCTAAAAATTTACCCAAGGGATACAGGAGTGCTGAGGCATAGGGGCACACATACCCCAATGTTCATAGTAGCACTGTCAACAATAGCCAAATCATGGAAAGAGCCTAAATGTTCATTAACTGATGATTGGATCAAGAAGATGTGGTTTATCTATACAATGGAGTACTACATGGCAATAAGAAACAATGAAATATGGTCATTTGTAGCAATGTGGGTGGAACTTGAGGGTATCATGCTAAGTGAAATAAGTCAGGCAGAGAAAGACAGATACTGTATGTTTTCACTCATATGTGGAGCAGGAGAAACTTATCAGAGATCATAGGGGAAGGGAAGAGGGAAAAATAGTTAAGGAGAGGGAGGGAGGCAAACCATGAGAGACTCTTGAATACCAAGAACAAACTGAGGGTTGATGAGGAGTAGGGGAGAGGGAAAAATGGGTGATGGGCATGGAGGAGGGCATTTGTTGGGATGAGCACTGGGTGTTATATGAAAACCAACTTGAAAATAAATATATTATAAAAAATAAAATAAATAAAGTAGGGAGCTCTTTAAAAAATTAAATTACCACTAGGTAGTTGTCCCTTTGAAAATCAGCTTGAACTAAAACTCCACAATGACTCCCACCACCTTTCTCCGTGGACTCGCATTCCACAGTTTCACCCAGGGTGCAGAAACAGATGCTCGTCCTTCTGATGTATCATCAGAAGGTCAATAGTAGCCTAACGCCTACGTCATTCCTCTCACTTCTCTCACATGAGCATTTTATCATCTCATGAGAAGGATGAGTATAGTACAATAAGATATTTTGAAAAAGAGAGAGAACATGTCCACACACGTTTATTAGAGGATATTGTTATACTTGTTCTATTCTATTTGTTATTAATATCTCACCATGCCTAATTTACAAATTAAGCCTTATCAGTGGGTATGAATGTATAGGAAGGAGCATAGTATTGCAGGGTTCAGTTTTATCTGCAGTTTCAAGCATCCACTGGGGGTCTTGGAATGTATCCCCCAACTACTGTAACCAATTTGTCCTGTCCCATGGATTCACAAGATAAAGAAGACATGATGTTGCTAATAAGCATTTTGCAAAAGAGAAGACACGAATACTTATGAGCTATAGCTGTAGTTTCTTAGTAGAAAAATGAGTGCCCTCTGGAAAAAAAATATCAAATCAGTTTTAAAATAATTTAAATTCTAATATCTAACAAGAAAAACCATAGTAAGTTTTGATGTCTTTGGGGTCCTCTCAATGTACTTTTGATGACAGAATGGTGATAGACTTAACACAAAAGCCCTGAAGCACCTAATAGGAAATTAAAGATAGTTCAGTTAAATTTAAGAAATAGTTATTGAGTTATTATCCTCAAGACTAAGGAAGTATTGTGTTGGATTTTTTCTTCAAAAGCATGTTATTTAAATATGGAGACAAAATATCAATCAGATACACAATTTTAATATCCAGCAAAATATCATTAACCATCCCCATCCATCTATAATTTTGGCCAAAACACATATTCTGCTTTTAGATTTTAAGGAACAAAATTACTGTTGGCCAGAGGGTTTAGAGAAGGCTTAATGGAGAATATTGAGTTAGTTTAGACTGATAAGTGGGTTTGGAAAGATAGAGTCAGAGGGATTCTTCTTTTCCAGGACACAGTACCTAGGTGGAGAAGAGCAGAGGCTTTGCTGTCAAATTGCCTTGGGTGGAATCTTTATTAGACAACATACTTTTCATCTTGGGGAAATCCTTCAGTCCCTGCGTGCCTCCATTTACTATCTGGAAAATGGAAATAATACTATGTATCCACTAGGTTTTTGTGGGAACTAAATTACTTATGCTTATCAAGTTCTTAGTCATATCTTGTCACATAGTCAATGTTCAGTGAGATTTGTTACTACTACCACTACTACTACTATCATTATTATTATAATGGTACAGTAGCTAGAAATATGAGAGATGAAATTCCTATAACTGGAATCCAGCAGGGGCTCTGCCATTTATGAGCTGTGTGTTTGGGGGCAACATATTTTGTTTGCCATACCTTAGTTTGGAAAGTATGAATAATAATCTTATTTCCCTCTCAGTAAAGGTTTTGTGAGTATTAAAGGAGCCAACACACATAAAACTCTTAGAACAGTGTCTCATTTTTTAAAAATCTTAATAGCATTCTATAATAGCCATAATAATAATGGTTATTATTAATTATTATTGTCTGAAGCAAAAATGTATTGCTAGATACATCAGTTAAGAAACTGGGGATATTGGGACACCTGCATGACTCAGTGGGTAAGTGTCTGACTCTTGATTTTGGCTGAGGTCATGATCTCCTGGTTCGTAGGCTTGAGTCCCATGTCAGGCTCCGTGCTGATGGCACAAAGCCTGCTTGGAGTGCTTTCTCTCCCTCTTGCTCTCGGCTCCTCCCGGGCTTGTCTGCTTGTGCTCTCTCACAAAATAAATAAATAACTTTAAAAAAGAAACCGGGATATATAAATAAGCAAAACAAAAGAAAAAGTTGGGTAGCAGGACAATGGAAGACTATTGATAATATTGAAAGAGTGTGCACTTCGTCCCAGGCTGAGGGAAAGACTCTCAGCAAAGTGATACCTGATCAACACAATAGTTTAAGAAATTTTTATGTTAGCTATATTTGTTTGCTAGAGCTACCACAATAAAATTATTATAGTCTGGGAGGCCTAAAGAGCAAAAATCTATTTTCTCACAGTTCTGGGGTCTGGACATTGGAGATCTAGGTGTCATGAGTGTTTCTTTAGAGGCTGTGGGGGAAGCTGCTACATCAACCCTCTCTCCATGGCTTGTAGATGGCCATCTTTCCCTGGACCTTCACATCATCTGTGTGTGTGTGAGTCCAAATTTCCTTCTCATAAGTACACTAGTCATATTGGAGTTGGGAATATTGGATCTTGTTTTAACTTGACTACCTCTTTGAAGTCCCAATCTATGAATACAGTCTCATTCTGAGGTACTGGGGGTGAGGACTTCAACATGTAAATTTTGCAGGGGACAGAATTCAGCCCATAATATGAATATAATATGCAAATGAAACCTAAACAAAGTATGGAGATCTTGGCATATCCCTTAATGTTTTCTTATTTTAAGAGCAAAATTTTGAATATTATTTAGTTAATTAATTTAGGAGAATGAGATTCAGGCCCACTTAGTTCATCTTGGTAAACATAACTGAATTTCTCAGATGTACATGGCTTTACTGTCTGAACACAGACTAGCACTTTGTATAAACAGAGTAATAAATCCCTGCTAATATCACAACCCAATATTCTGATACAAAGCAGCCCAACCAAAATAATTACAGTGTATTTATAATAAATAAATATATTTGTAAGCATCTCCTCCTGGCTTTTTTCACTAGGTTTTAATGTAGCTGATTAATATAACCAGGCCAAAAAAAAAAAAGGGAAAGTAGAAAAATATTTGATAAAATCCTAATCTCAATATGGATTGTGGGCATTTGAGATGGTTTTCTCAGGTCTTCTATACAAGTTATATTTTTCTTTGTGCTTCACTGAAAGTTCCAGAAATGGCGTAATGTTTCCACTGTGGGATTATAAAAGTTTGTGAGCATTAAATTCTATCAAAAAATCTTACTAACACTTTTTACCTCCACTGCTTCTGCTGCTGCTTTTTCCTAAATCAGCTGCTGACAAGCAGAGCTTTGACTACTCTTAGTCGTTTCTCTAGTTTTCTTGGCTCTATGTTCTCCCCCAATCCCATTAATTCCATGCCCAACTGCAGGATTATTCAAAACCAGATAGCTTGGGGATTCCTCACTCAAAACTCAAAAATTGCTACCATTTACCTAATAAGAATCGAAAATCTTAGGTGACTTTTCAAGATATATCTGATCTGCTACTTCCATTTCCAATTTCCCCCCACCTTTCCCTAGCTTAAATGAACTTATTTAAATGTTCTTAAACTTATGTTCATATACCTCTACCTGAATGCCCTTTCATTTATTTATCTCAAGAAATCTGTTATCAGCTGTGTTATCTATCTTATACATAGGTAATCATTTTTAATCATTTCACCTGGTTCTCATGGTCCAGCTCAGGTAATGCCACTCTTATGAAATAAGTTTGGACCCCTCTGTGCTACAGGGGCATGATAAAGCCAAACCAATTGTTCATCTTCTTGTTATGGGACTTAAGCCTTTTGCTTCATGTTATGGTTATTTGCATATTCATCTATTCTCTTCACTATAGATCACAAATTCATCCTTCAAGTTAGTTTTGCATTGCATATCTTAAATAGATGTGGAATGAATATTTGTCACCAATATTATTTTTGTCTTTCACACTTTACTTTTTGTTTTTCATATATTTCATAGTTGACTATGAACTGCTACAACTCAGAAAATTAGTTATAGAATTTTGAGTTAGTAAAACAAGGGGACAAATTCTGGCCTACATTCCAGGGTCTAAAAGAAACCAAGATGTTGATGCTCATTTTCAAGCTCTATAATTTAAGATTTCCTACTTCCTTTACATAGAAGACCATTTTTACTCACAGAAAATCCAAATCTTCCTTCCAGTCACAGTTCAGGGACCCATTCTTCCATGAATATTTTCACAATCCGTTAGACCTACAAAAACTAATTTTAGTTATCTTTGCCTGCATAGTGAACATAAGTTCAATTCATCAGCACATACTACATGACTGCATAACTGCCAAACTAATATTCCATGAATGAAGCAGACATGTTTTCAGGTTCTTACAATCTGGGAGACCAAAATGTAGGAGATAACTTCAATATCAACTGATAGCTACATTTCACTTATTCCTCCATTATTTTAATATATTTCATGTTCATATGTATTATTTTTAACTTACGGACACATTTACCACCTCCGCTAATTATAAATTCCACAAGGTTAAGGAGGCAGTTCATTATGATGAAGAAGCTCCTGGCTTGCAAAGGGGGAGAAGAATCAAACAAATAAAAATAATGCATGGCTTTAGAGTCAGGCAGCCTACTCTAAATTTTAATTTCTTGCCTTTTTGCTAGACAGTTTTTTGTGTTACTCTTGTTTTTGTTTAAGGAATGTGAAAATAGATTTTTTTAAGTTTATTTATTTTGAGAGAGAGAGAAGCACAAGCAGCGGAAGGGCAGAGAGCGAGGAGAGGGAGACTCCCAAGCAGGCTCCTCACTATCAGCACAGAACCTGTTGTGGGGCTCCAACTCCCAAACCACGAGATCATGATCTGAGCTGAAGTCAGACGCTCAACTGACTGAGCCACCCAGATGCCCCACAAATAGATTTCAAAACTTTTTTAAATTTTTTATTTGAATTCCAGTTAACATACAGTGTAATACTTGTTTCAGATGTACAATATAGTGATTTAACACTTCCACACAACCCCCAGTGGCCGTCCCGAATTCATTCCTTAATCCTCACTATCTATTTAACTCATTCCCCAACCTCCTCCTCTCTGGCAACTGTCAGTTTGTGCTCTGTGGTTGAGTCTGTTTCATGGTTCGCTTTTCTTTCTCTCTTTTTCCCTTTGTTCATTTCTTTTTTTTCTTAATTTCCATAGATGCCTAAAATCATATGGTATTTGTCTTTCTCTGACTGACTTATTTCACTTCGAATAATTCTCTTTAGCCCCACTTACCATAATACTCTTTAGTCCCATTTATGTCACTGCAAATGGCAGGATTTCATACTTTTTTATGGCTAAGTAATATTCAATCTTATGTACATACCACATCTTATTTTTTACAAATTTTTAATGTTGATTTTTGAGAGAGAGAGAGAGAGTGTGAGCAGGCAAGCGTTGGGGGTAGAGAGGGAGACACAGAATTCTAAGCAGGCTCAGAGCCTGACATGGGGCTCAAACTCACCAAATGCAAGGCCATGACCTGAGCTGAAGTCAGATGCTTAACCAATGGAACCACCTAGGCACCCCAACATCTTCCTTATTTTTTATTCATATCTACAGTTCCAGTTCAGGTTCAGACCAATGTTAGGATTAAGATTAGGGCTAGGGACAAAATTAGGTTATGTTTATGGTAGGGTGAGGATATGTGCCTGGTATCCTGCACTTCAGAGACCTCTACAGGGTATTAGGTTTAAGATTAGTGTTCGGGTAAGGGTTAGGAATTAGGCATTATTGCTAGGCAGTCTTAAACACATAACTTCTCTAATGTTCACTGTTCTAGTCCATAAACACAATTTTCATAATGCATATTTTGTATAATTATCACAAATATTAAGATGGTATGTGTGCAGCGGGTAATGATATGCCAGATGCATGGATGCAGACAGCAGGTATTTGAAGAAAACTTATTGAATCAAAAATGCACTCATTTTCCATTTTATATTCTCTTTCTAAAACATATAGAAAGAATTAGTATAGATGTATATAGCATAAGTTGACTACACACATATGCAGAGATAGGTAATTCCTTTTTTCTAGGAAATTCCATTCACGGATATGGTTAATTGCCAAACTATACTTACATATATAAATAGACAATTACATAAGTTGCTTCAATTTATTTAGCAAAATTTTTTAAGGTCTAACTTTTAAAACTATTTACAAAGTTAACAGCTTAGCTCCTGCATATCCAGCTAGCTTAAAATTTATGAATAAGAGGAAAGAGAGAAACCAAAACAGAAGTAGACAAGTCAAAGTGATAATGATAAAGATTTCTTAAAATCTACTTTATGGAAAACAGTGGTCTTCATTTTTTCCAGATGTGACTGAATTAAAAATAATATTTCTTAGTGCATTGTAAAGGAAAGAGCTAAAACTGACAATCATATAGTTCACATCAAATGAAGCTGCATAGCACAATGAAGTTTAGAATTCATGGTTGAAAGACCCAGGATGGAGCCTGACCTCTACTTGTTCAGATTATTACATTACAAAAAGTCACTATAAGACTTTGAGCATGCCATGTAAATTGTCAGATTCTTAGTTTCCTTTACTGATGAAGTAGTATATGTAAAAGTGACTGATAAATTAAGTTTTATGCAAATTATATTTATTCCCTTATTTTTTATATTTAAGTACTTTATCAAAGGCTTAGGGAATAATAAAAAGAAACAAATTCATGTGAATTATTGTTAAAGTCCACATGATTACAAACATTTTTAAATTTTCAAAATTGTTCTAAATAAGTATGGTGTTGGTGTAGGAGGATATATACTTATTTAGACTAGAGTTTCTAGGGCTTGACGCTATTGACATTTTTTATCAGATATTTCTTCAGTGTGGTGTGGGGGGCTATCCTAAATGTTGTACAGTATTTAGCAGATCAAATGTCCACAAGATGCCAGTAACACCACCTCTCTAAGTTGTGACAGTCAAAAATATCTCCCAACATTGCAAAATGTCCCATGTAGGTCATTACTCTCTGGTTAAAACACTGATCTAGACAGTTAACTAAAGATTCTTTATTTGTCCCTGAATAGACTTGACCCACAGGTGACTAAAATAAATTGAAATTTTTTCACCACATAAATCAGAGATGCACACATCTTGTGATATAAACAGATGGTATCTTCTCATATGCCTAATTTCCTTTTTGGATTATATCTCATCTCTCAGGAAAAGGCACAAACATTATCTTGTTGACTGTATCAGAATGTAATAACATTTATCACCAAATCAGTGAACTCTTTAGAGAGAGCAGGTCTGAAATGATTTAATGTGGCTTCTCTTTTTTTCTTTTCCTAAGTAAAATTCTATAGTGATGGTTTAGGAACAATATTTAAGATTATCAGTGTGATGTAACCTGACTCCTAACTTCTCTAGTATTGTTCTTGCCTAAAAGCAAGCTAAAGTAATTTATTCTAGGAACTTCATTTTTATTCATTTATCATTTTGCTGATCTTGAAGGATAATTCTAAATTCAAGCCTTATAATCACTCATAGAAAAAGAAAGTATTGCCAGATGGACAACCAAATATTTTTATTATGAGAGAACGTTTTCTTTTGTCTGTACTTTTGCAGTTTTTTTTTTGTTGTAAAGTTTATTGAAAGGGAAAGAGGAAAGGACATGTTCCCTTTGAAGATAGTATTATTTTGTTTGTTTCACATTTTAATTTAAATTCTAGTTAGTTAACATAGAATGTAATAATAGTTTTAGGAGTAAAATTTAGTGATTCAGTGCTTACATACAATACCCAGTGTTCATCACTACTGCCCTCCTTAGTTCCCATCACCCATGAGCCCATCCTCCCACCTTCCCCCAGCAACTCTGTTTGTCCCCTACAGTTGAATCTGTATTATGGTTTACCTATTTTTTCTTTCCCCTATATTCATCCATTTTGTTTCTTAAATTCCACATATGAGTGAAATCATATGATATTTGTCGTTCTTTGGCTGACATATTTCACTTAGCATAATACATTCTAGCTCCAACCACATCATTGCAAATGCAAGATTTCATTCTTTTCTATGGCTGAGTAATATTCCATTGTGTACATATACCACATCTTGTTTATCCATTCATCTGTCAATGGACATTTGAGCTCTTTCCATTATTTGACTATTGCTGATAATGCTGCTATGAACATTGGGGCACATGTATCCCTTCACATCTGTATTTTTGTATCCTTTGGGTAAATTCCTAGTAGTGCAATTGCATGGTCTTAGGGTAGTCCTATTTTTAACTTTTTGAGGAACCCCCATACTGTTTTCCAGAGTGGCTGCACCATGAAGATAGTGATGGAGTTTTTGGAATAATGGTGGGGTTTGAAGCTGATGGCCAAAACAGAATTCTTGAAACATCTTTGGTGCAAAAAGGTGGTTTTATTAAAGCACAGGGACAGGACCCATGGGCAGAAAGAGCTGCCCCAGGACAATGAAGAGAGACTAATTATATACTTGGGAGTTGGGGAAGATAAAGTCAAGGGGAAGGTTCCAAAGGGATTTTCCTATGCTAAAGAGGATTCATAGGATACTGGCTGTCTAGCTATTGTTAGGCTAAGGTTTACCCTCTAGCAAATCATTAACATTAAGACAGTAGGGAGTTCCTGGAGAAACTTTTACCCTGCCAGCCTCAAGTATTTGTCAGTGCGCTGCAGGTTATAAGGAAATTTAATTTTACCTGCCATTTCCTTCTACCTTTGTTTCCCACATCAGATAGCATTATTGACGTCTTCTAAAACACCTGTTATGTGTGTATTCTCAACTACTAGGGCAAACTCAGCCTATTTATTAAAATAAAATGATGTCTCTAACTGATTACTCCCAAATTTATTTTTCTACCTTTGACCTCTCCCATAAACTCCAGACTCATATACCTAACTGCCTCTTTATCACTTGTATTTGGAGACTAGTAGGCAACTCACAACTAACAAATCTAAAGCAAAGCTTGTGATATCCCCCTTACATCCTGAACCTCTATAAGTCATCCTCTATCCTCATAAATGGCAATTCCATCTCTCCAGTTATTTAAGCCAAAAATTTTGGAGTTCTCTTTGACTTCCCTCTTTTACCTACACTTTATTTCCAATCGATCCAAAATCCTTTCCCCTCAATCTTAGAATGTATGCAGAATCCATCTACTTCTCACCACCCAATTGCTAGTTTCTTGGTCCAACCCAGTCTACCATCTCTCCCTTGAGTTATTTCCACAGTCTCCTTAGTGATCTCATTGCTTCTACCCTTGCTCCCTAAGTCTTTTCATATCACAGAGCCAGAATGATGCTCGTCAAATATGGAATTTAAGAAACAAAACAAATTGTAGCAGTGAGTCATACACAGAGAGTCAGAACACAGAGGCTTTTCTTTCCAGAAAGCAGCTTTATTCTTGCCAGTATAGGCTCAGCAGGCTAAGACCAAAAAGTCGGAGCCCCGAGCGCAGCAGGGCTTATACAATTTTTGCTTCTTTGTCTCCCATATACGGTAACATAGTCTGATAGGACGGTCTATGTTACAGAGTCATGAGGAATGTCATGCATGCACACATAGCCAGGTTGCCTTCCTTTGTTTTGAGGTGTTGTACCCAAGTTTCCAATATTGTCCTCAAAAACCAGAGACTGCCAGGGAGACCGAGTCATGCATGCAAAAGCAAAGGGCTTTATTATTACAGGCTTATAAGCTCAGGCTCACAGACTTCACCAACACAGTGGATCCATGTGGAGAGCCCCGAACAAAGGCGGGGTAGGGCCTTTATGGGCCTGGGAAGAGGGAGTTACAGGAAATTGTGACATAGGTACAGTGATCCAATAATTATTATACACTATTATTGACAGCAGGTTTAACCATTCACATTGCCTGGAGTATTAATTACTTTTGGCAGGACCCAATCACAACATTTAGAGTGTTAACCAATTACAGAGTGGACCCAGGACCCAGGACCCTCACGTAGGGTGTAACTAGCCTTCTAGGCCTGCCCTTAGAAATCTATGTTCACTTATATGTGAATAAAAAAATAAAAATTTTAAATGTACTACTAGTTAGCCCCTATATTACTCAAAATAAAAGCCACAGTACTTACTTTGGCCAACAAGACTCTATACAGTCTTTTCCCTATCTCTTTTCCCTCTTCACTCTCTACTATACCTCCTGACTTCTTGTATTCTTTTTCCACTTGCTCACTCCACTCCAGCCGCTTTGGCTTCTTGCCTGTCCCTAAAACATACCAAGTATACTTCTGTGTCAGGCTCTCGCATTTACCATTCCTCAGCCTCACATAGTCTCTCATTCCACTTCCCTTTGATAGTCCTATGACTTGCTGCCTTCCCTTATTGAGACTTTTGCTCAAATATTACTTCATTAGTGAAACTTTCCCTGACTACTATATATAAACTGGCAAATCTTACTCCCTAGCCAGGTCTTCCCTAACTTCTTGTATGTATCTTATATTTATATTCATAAACAAAATATATTTGTTTGCTGTCTTCTTCCACAACTGATGGAGGTTCCATCATTTCAGGGACTTTTGTCTCTTGTTTATGAATATTTCCCCAGCTTTTGGGAAGGAGCCAGATGATAACAGATCTTAATGAATATTGTTGAATAAATGTGTTAAACACTGGAGTCAAAAATGAGAGCAGTTCCTATTCTTGTCAAGGAGAGAGATTTTAAATTTTTTTAAATTTTATTTATTTTTTAGAGAGACAGAGAGAGGCAGAGTATGAGCAGGGGAACAGTAGAGAGAGAAGGACACATAGAATACAAAGCAGATCAGGCTCTGATTTGTCCACACAGAGCCCAACATGGAGCTTGAACTCACCAACTACAAGATCATGACCTGAGCAGAAGTTGGAAGCTTAACCCATTGAGCCACCCAGGCACCCTAAGGAGAGAGGTTTTTTAAAGAAAAGATCATTTAAAGTATCCTCTGAAGAAGGAGAATGAGTTTATTAAAGAAGAGGATCAAGTTTGATAATGACTTTACTCTGTAGGTAAAATTTGAGCTGAGGATTTAAAAATTAAATGGCATTTACCAGGTAGAGGAAATGAGAGTTAGGGAAGACAAATAAAAACAACAAAAACATAGCTCTAAATGTCTAAAGACATAGGCATATTGAAGGAACAATGAACAGTTGTGAGGAGAGCCTAAATTAATTAGAAAGGCAAGCTTAAATTAATTAGCAAGAGTCAAGCAAAGGTAATTTGGGGCTGACTGGGAAGTTAAGCAATTTTCTCAAATTCTCAAATCAATAAAGTTTAAATTGTAAAATTCATAATCTTTCGTAATTGCCTCTAATTTTCCCAAATCCCTAACTTGGCTACATTAGATTACTTTTGCATAACAATTATGTAACAGCAAGTTGATTAAAAGTATTCTGCATTATTCTTAATAAAAAGTACTCCTGACTCTCACCATCTAATACTCTACCTAAAAATAAAGACACCATAGCCTATGCAATGTGTCTTTGAAAATGAGGATTATGGATTTCGAAGAGTTAAGGTGGGATTCAGGAAGAATACAAAAGTGTGGTTGCCAATGCTTTGTGTACTTGATTTTTTATCACAGTGCTTCTAATTAAGAAAAGGCATGTTTTCATGCTAATTTCCTTCTTGCACTTCTTGTTTGCTCATCGGTCTCTCCATTAGACAGTTAGGTCCAATTTAGTGTCTGGTACATACACAAAGCTTTACATAAGATTTGCTGACTAGGTTGAAATTGCATCCAGTGATCCTACGTACTTATACACATACCTACAAATTTTCTGGAATTTGCTAATTTCTTGCCATGTGTAAGACACGGACTTAAATTCTTTTAAACATGCATGGACAAAAAGAGTTAGAGAAAGAAAGAGAAAAGGAGAAAAAAGAAATAGAGAATGAGAAATGAAAGAAATGAGGGAGGGAAGAAAGAAGGAAGGAATGAAGAAATAAAAAGAAGGAATTGGATACCTTCTCTTCATTCAGGAGAATTTGGTTATTGGAGCCTATGATGTGGTAAATCCATTAATATGCCTTGCCGCAAACAACTGCCTAAAATCCCTTCTTTTTCAAATGTTTCATTGTCAGAGATAAAAATAATTTCTTAATCTAGAATCTAAATAACTTTTATTGTTCTGGTTAATGATGAAAAGGCAAGTTTTCACTACATACTAACATAATTTATGATATCTTCTTAAACTTGTTAATATGTTTTCTAATTATGGAGGACAGACTACAAAGCCCAGGACCTCATGGTATGCATCAGGAACTTCATCAGTCAATAAGAGAAGGAGTTTATTAAAACACAGAAAACACTCAAAAGCATGACTCCTAAAATTCTTCAATGTCTAATCAGGTCATCACTCTCAAGAAGCTCACAATTTAATATGAAAAGTGGACATACTAAGTAAAAATCAATACACAGTATGTGTCTAGCAGTGATTATGAGATGGCCATTAAATAAATTATGGATGAGAGGCACCGTGCAGAGGTGTACTCAAAGAAGAATCCATAGGAAAGGCAAGACTTAAATGAAGCCCTAAGAGGCATATGGGATTTTGATAGACATATTTGCAGAAGACAGAGTGTCTTTGCTGGGATAAACATATAAATAATAATAATAGCAATAATAATAGAAATAGAAACAATACCTTTTGCTACTACCATTTACTGGGCTTCATGATGTTCTAGGCATGGTGCTAAATGCTTTATGTGAATTACCTCATTAGATTTTCATGACAAGCCTCTAAAGGAGAGAATGGAAATTACAGATCTTGAACCTGAATCCTAGTGATTACAAGTGACTTCCCAAAAGGGCATAGAGGTGAACTAGAGTCCATCTGGTTCCATGCACTATTTGAGTAAGCACCAAGATTATCTGCTCACGTGAAGAGTATGCTCTGAGAGAAAATGGAATATAAAACTGGAAATATACTTTGGAGCAGGCCCTGAATACCAGTTTATGTGTGTGGGTTTCTTGCCTTCTTCCTATAGAAATGGCGACATTCTAGAAGTGTTCAGTAGGAAATGTTTATGACTTATTAAGTATTACTATGAAGGCACTATGCAGTAGGCTGGGCAAATTGAAGGCAGAAGCCCAGTTAAGAGTGTGCAGAAGACAGACAGGAGGGAAAAGATGTGAAAAAAAAATTAAAATGAACTAGATACTTTGGATCCTTAATTCTGAACTCACTTTTATTTTTTGGAAAAACATTAGAAATTAAAGTTGCAAAGATTTTTAAAATGTTAATTTTAGAAATCTATACTTGTAAAATATGCATCGATTTTGATGGAGTAGGGGATTAATGTAATCCACAGTACAGTAGAGAAATGGGTAACAGGAACTCCCTGTGGCCCCCCACCAAAAAAAAGTAGAAAAAAAGGCAGAGAAGAGTTTGAGAGGGAAGCAAATCAGCTGTAGAGGTGGCTTATCTCAGGAATTCCATCCTGATTCCAGACACCTTAGCACAGACCCATATCCAATCTATAGATAGTGAATCCAACTGAAGAATGGTAGAAACAGGACTATAGCCAACTAGGCTAGGTAAGTGTCAGGCCTTCTTCCAGGGACAGCACTGGAGTGCAATAAGAAAACAGCTTTCCCGACTGCTCAAGAAGCAGCCAAAACTATTTTTAAGCCTCGCTTTGCAAGGCCTTGAGGATCTTTTGCTGCTAGCCATTCCAAGATTGAAGCCAGGCAACTTGCACAACCTGGAAATGTTGAGCATTTCTTGGTAAAGACAGGAAAGAGCAAACAGAATGTGTCCAGATTACATCATTATTACCTCTAAGCTTAAATACCATTTTCTAGTTAAACTCAAATTTTATAATGGGCTGACTTTGGCCTTAAAAGGTGTTCCTACAGTGCTAGAGTTGAATCTAGACTTAAAGCCAACCTTGACTCCCTGTACACTTGTACGTTCCTACTTGGTGAGCCTAGATTTCTAGGGGTTTGTAATATAGTTTCTATAAAATGGGGCATTGGTGGCGGTTTTGTTTATTTTTTTAAGGAGATAAATAAATTAAAATTAGCTGCATTCCTGAGATGAGAAGTGGCTCTACTTACTAAAAAACCTATTCTACTAGTTTCCAGCCACAGTCCTATTCTGCTGGATTGAAATCTAATGCTATAAGATAAAATATTTTCTATTAAATTTGATAGGTTTAAGTAAAACTACATGACATGCTTCCATCAAAGGAAATGAAAATCATTCTTCAAAGTGGAATCAGTTTGCAATTGTGACAGATGATGTTTCTCAAATTTAGCTGCAGTTCCACAATGGCACTTTGATGTCTCTGAAATAATTGACATAAGGAGCAATTCTCTATTTTAAACTGTGTTTTACTTTCAGTTTGATTCTTCATAATAGGAACACTCCACAGGGTCCTCGATTCATGCAGTTTTTATTTTGCAAACTACTTTGCATCATAAATAAAAGTCTCCATTTTATAAAAAATGTCTGATTTTATAATAGAAAATGTTTTCTCATTTTTATATTGGAAAAAATCTGTTCTTCCTTTGAGCAATTAATGTATATTGATGCATAAGTTATCATATATATTTTATCATATATCTTAGTTGACGAATAGCTCTATTCCAAGCATCCATATATTGCATTTAATATAATTTATATTAATTATGAATAATTTTCTGGAGACTGAAGAATCATTCTTAACACTCAGTTTCTTCCAAAATTTCTGGGGGATATCCAAGCTAAGATCATTATAAACTTGAAAGCAAAAGTGATGGAGAAGAGTTAATGGGCTGAAATCAAGATCTGTGCCCCAGATCTTGAAGCATCTCTCCTGAGGCATGGCTATCTGAAAACCCACCTGCTGAAAGCTTATAGGCAGATATAGATATTCTGTAGTGATAACTTTCAAATCTTAAATCTCTTCTTTTGTGGGTTCATAGCGAATTTTCCAATGGTTCTCAGAAAAAGGAGAAAACAAGAACAGTGCTGCAGTGAATTTTTCACAAACATAAATATATTTCATTGAAACAATTGTCCTAACATAGGAGATTGTCCTTTTCTTAAGCCCTTTCTTTACAGAATAATTATTAGGTTGATAGTAGGATATTTGCTATTGTTAACATCCTTACTTGGCAAAATGAGAAGTTGCCAATCTTGTATTAGTCCTACTTGTTTTACTTTGTTCTTTTTTTTATGTTTATTTTTTGGGAGAGAGACAGAGCATGAGCAGGGGAGGGGCAGAGAGAGAGGGAGATAAGAATTGGAAGCAGACTCCAGGCTCCAAGCTGTCAGCACAGAGCCCGATGCAGGGCTTGAACTCACTAACTGTGAGATCATGTCCTGAGCCAAAGTTAGACACTTAACCAATTGAGTCACCCAGGAACCCCCAACTTGGTTTTCTTTGAATCCATGCTAAATACCAGTGGGAACTTTAGTGAATCTCCTTTCTTCCAGCCCCACAGCTTAATAAAGGGCATGTAAAACCCATTGCCTGATTTAAAAATAAAATAAAATAAAAAAGAGTGGTTGAAGTGGCAAGAGTTCTGTGTGTTAGAGTTCTCTAGCATCTAAGACATTTCTTTAGAGGATAAACATTAATTATATCCTGGTTTCAATAAAACACCAGGGAACTAGATTAAAAATATATCACTGACCTCCCAAATATGTATTACAACATAGATCTCAAAGTAGTATTAACATACCTGAAATGATTTCATCATTCTTCAAACTGAATCCATTTTACAGTTTAGATTAACTCTACTACTTGCCAAAACTGAGTGTAGTATCACTTAGTGATTTGACAAAATATTTCTAGGTTACTCTATGCCTTTGTATAACTTTCAGTGAAAAGATCAAATGCTAGTAGTATCAAATGCTCACATCACTGAAAATCACTGTTTGTAATTGACAATGTCATCTGGTATTCTAGGATCACTGGAAGTAACAAGAAACCAGTAAGATTGAAAAGTATCCTATGTGATTTGACATAGTCTTAAGAAAACACGGGTGTCTGTGACTTGTGTTCTACGTGAGTCATGGTACATTTGATGTTCTATGGCTTTCTTTCCTTTTCCCCTTTCCAGTGAAATCAGATGAGTTACAGACAATCAAGAAAGAATTAACCCAGATCAAAACGAAAATTGACTCCTTGCTAGGGCGCCTGGAGAAAATTGAGAAGCAGCAGAAGGCGGAGGCAGGTAAGTGAAAAGGATCTGTGACCACAGACACGTCGGAATTAAACCAGTGAAACATTGTCGATCACAGGGACAGCGCAGGGCCAGGAGGACACTGGCTGAGCTTAACAGTTTAATACAGATACATGAATAAAGTCTTTGAGCCAAGAGTTGCAACAATGCAGTCTGTGTTTTTACTGTTGGGAGAACATGAACCAATTTGTCTAAAATTCATATTTTTAAAAAAGGAAAAATATTTTGAAGGTAATAGTAATAGTTATATCATAATTACAAGTTAATATCTCAATATCAAGGATCCTTTAGAAAATAAAATCAATTAATGGAATAACACTGTCAGACTAAAATAATATTCATATTTAAGTAAACTAACTGCAGAAATATAACAGATTTCAAAAACAATGATTAGAAAGCCCAGCTCCTGCATTGCCACAATCCTACAAAACTTCAGTACCCAGTTTCAGGATCCTCAACATCAAGAGCAGATCCCTTACCACCCATGGCCAAGTCATTTGATTATATCTTTTATAACTTAATGTCCCCTCTCCTTTGAATTATCAGCCTTTACCCTATTTCTATTCTAATACAATTCTAATGGCCTTGTCTTGTGGCTACAGATATTTTTTAAATCACAGACTATGAGAACTGGGATAAAGTTAGAGATGAGCAAGTGCACAGTGTGAAAATCTTGTTCTGCAAGGCCTCACATGCTTCAGAGGCTCCCTGGAGAGGAGATGAGGGTTGGAAGGAGGCCCGGGAGGTAGATGAATTCATGCTTCCTCTAAATTCAGCCCTGGTCTACCTGCATCTATTTTATATATTGGGATTCAACATAAGGTGTCATTTTCTAAAAGAGCTTTCACTTTTAAAAAATAAAAAATACAGCTTGGAAAGCCATGGATCAAATCCAGCCTCCTCATTTCACAGACAAGACAAAGGTTCAAGGAGGTAAACTGATTTTTTCAAGTCACCTAGCTAGTGAGTGGTAGACTTAGAGACTTAGGGCTCCAAACCCAGTCCTGTGAGTGTGTCTAGTGTCCTCCCCAGGACCTGGGGCCTGGTCCCAGGATCTCACTGACGTGAGGCTCCCTGGGTTACTATTAACTGATGAGAACTGGTTGGGATCGTGTGCCCCTGAGCTACAGCAAAGAGGAGCCTGCCCATTCATTCACTATACCAGGGGGGCGAGGACTAGAGTTTTACCTCCTGCCAATGAGCCGTATAGGACTCAAGAAGGAAAAGAAGCCAGATGGGAGTCGGTGGTATACCATCATGAATGAGAGAGATAAACTCTGGTTCAGATTCTCCAATGCCACTGACTTAGCCTCAGTTTTCTGCTTTATAGAACAAAGATAGTAATCCCTACCTTCACTTTGTGAGAAACAAATAACATATCGTATGTAGCTTATATGACAAAGTAATTAGCACAGAGTAAAGGCTCAGTAATTAGAGCTGTTCGGCATTGGTAGTGACACAAGGATATATCTGCAAATGAACATTTCCTACTATTTTCACACAACCCGTTTTTTTTAAAGCATGAGCCATATACTTAACATATGGCAGATTCTCACCATTGTGGATATGAAAAAATAGATAAAACAGAGTCATTATTAAAAATTTCTATTATCAACATATTTTCTACTATAAAAAAGATATGAGCAAAAGATCTGAGTAAACATTTTTCTAAAGAAGACATACAGATGGCCATCAGGTATATGAAGAGATGTTCAGCATCGCTAGTCACCAGTGAAATGCAAATCAAGACCACACTTGTCAGGATGGCTAATATCAAAAAGACAAAAAACAAGTGCTGGTGAGAATGTGGAGAAAAGGGAACCCTTGTGCATGGTTGGTAGCACTGTAACTTTCCACTATGGAAAACAGTACGGAGATTCCTCAAAAGATTAAAAATAGAATTCCCATATGATCCAATAATAACACTACTGAGCATTTATTTTTTTAAAAACTGCCTACACTTAATAGAGAAATTTAGATTTTAGAAAGTTTTTTATATGCTGTCTATAGCAATAATCTAACGTGTTGCTGAAACTGAACTATCCTGTGATGTTGCCTAAATCAATATTTCCCTTTGAGGAACTTCTGTGAAATTCGTTATTATGTAAAACAACCCTTACAGCAAAGGACTCTGATAACCAATTTGCACTTCAGTTTAAAGGATTATGGAGAACTCATTTAAATATAAATCACCTCAAAGAGAAAAATGTGATCCTTATTCTATCATATTATACATTCCAGTTTTCTGCAATGAATAATACCTTTCACTTATCTTCTTGGAAGATCATCTATAAATGTAATGCCAAAATTCAAAGCTTGCATTTTCTTTTCATGAAAGACTGTCACCTTATTTTTGTACATGTTTAAACTTTCCCAGTCATGAGACAGTTATTTTTAAAAATGATAGGCTTAGTCTTTTGATATTTATGTCTTTAACATGTGAGGAAGAAACTGGAATTATTTAATTTGTAATTTCATTCACTTAGCAATTGTGTCCTGAACAGCATTTGTATTTATTGGAGATAAGGTGATTACTTTCCTTGTAAAGAACGACTCAAGGTTAGATTATAGAAAGTAAGAAGAAATAGAATAAAATTCTTTAAAAAATACTCTATATCTCCTTAGTAAATATAAGGGAGCACTCATTTTATTTTATTTTTTATAGTTAATTGTCAGGTTGGTTTCCATGTAACACCCAGTGCTCATCCCAACAAGTGCCCTCCTCCATGCCCATCACCCCCCTTCTTCTCTCCCCCTCCCTCATCAGCCCTCAGTTTGTTCTTAGGATTCAAGAGTCTCTCATGGTTTGCCTCCCTCCCTCTCCCCAACTATTTTTCCCCCATTTTCTCCCCCATAGTCCTTTGCTAAGTTTTCCCTGTTACACTTATGAGTGAAAACATATGGTATCTGTCCTTCTCTGCCTGACTTATTTTACTTAGAATGACACCCTCAAGGTCCATCCACTTTCCTACAAATGGCCAGATTTCATTCTTTCTCATTGCCAGCTAGTATTCCATTGTATATATAAACCACATCTTGATCCATTCATGAGTTGATGGACATTTAGGCTCTTTCCATGATTTGGCTATTGTTGAAAGTGCTGTTATGAACATTGGGGTACATGTGCCCCTATGCCTCAGCACTTCTGGGAGCACTCATTTTAATGCTTATTCAGTTGCAAGCTAATTATCTGGTGGCAAACTAACATTTACTCTTCATTATTACTCTTTCATACATCTCTCATTCCCAGTCTTAATTATTTAATAATGAAAGTACCCAGCATAGGGGCTCCTGGGTGGCTCAGTCAGTTAAGCATCCAACTTGGGCTCAGGTAATGATCTCATGGTTCATGGGTTCGAGCCCTGCATTGGGCTCTGTGCTGACAGCTCAAGTCTGGAGCCTGTTTCAGATTCTGTGTCTCCCTCTCTCTCTGCCCCTCCCCTGCTCATGCCCTGTCTCTCTCTCTCCAAAAAATAAATAAATAAATAAACATTACCAAAATAATAAAAAGAAAGTTTCTAGCATAAAGTACTGACAGGGAAGAAATGGAAGATCATAAGCCAAAGATGAGAAAAACCACACAACATGGAGATTGTCCAGTATTTGTCATAGTGTCACTTTTTTTCTTTTTTTGTTCGTAGTGAATTTCTAAGCTATGAGAAATAATTGTAATGAAGTACAATTACTTGGTTTTGTATTCTGTGTACGTCTGTAGAGATATGTACGGCATCCTGTCCCTTTCTTTAAGACTGCAAACTTCTGAGCACACGGTCATGTCGTCTCTTCATTTTCTAACTCTTCCCAACACCACCTGGAAAGTCACTTAACTTCTCTAGGTCTCAGCCCTTCAAATGTAAACTAAAGGAATGTATTATGACCTCACACATAAATCTCAACTTTTAAGCTATAATTAGTACGAATCCATAATGCAGATGTTATTTTTTTCAATTGAATAATTCAATTAACACAATTTTGGGATGCAGTGACTATGTAGATTATTGAAAACAACAAATAACACATATCAATTGAGCCTTCAACTGTGCCTCATTCCTAGATAATTCTTTTAAAAGAGCTACATATAAATGGTCACATTTGAATGGCACAATTTATATGTGGTTTACATAGCGATATTAAGTGACCAAAAGGATAAAAGAAACAAGAAGGAAAACTAGAGACTGGGTATATTATAATGGGCACAATTAATCCATAGGCAACTATATTTTTAAAAAAAAACCCAAACTTCAGGTACACAGTTTCTGATGTGAAAAGGCAAATAGACATTATTTAATTCAGCTTTATTCTCAGTGGTATGCCTGACCCGTGGCCAGCCAGTCTTGCTTGGACAATTCCAATGATAATGATAATAACCAGAGTTCAACCTCAGCATTGGAGAGGCCACAAACCAGGTCCCACCAGATAATTCATCCTGCCCAGATGTTTGGTAAAAGACACAGAATTTTAAAAAACATATTAAACCCAACAGGCTCCTAGGGGCTCAGGAGGTTAAGCATCCCCTCTTGATCTCCACTCAGGTCATGACCTCACAGTTAGTGAGTTCAAGCCCCACAGTCAGATCTGCACTAGTAGCACAGAGCCTGATTGGGATTCTTTCTCTACTCTCTACCCCTCCTCCCTCCCTTCCTCTCTCTTTCTCCCCCAATAAATAAAAAAACATTTAAAAATAAATAAATGATTAATTAATATCCCCAAATTGTAACATTACAAATAAATATCAAAATATATAACTTTTGAAATATTAAAATCCTCCAATACTGCTATCAGTTTATACATGGCATACTCTTTTCAGTATGCTAATATTTTTCTTTAGCCAGTTCACACATTAATGTTATTTACTTGGACCCTAGTCATATTTGTGTCTCAGGCTCCTACAGTCAGTTCTTCTTCTACTGCATCAAACCAAAAGGTCTTTTGCTCTCTCTGGTTTCATTATCTTTTTACATCCTCTGAAACCAAGCTTAATGTCCAATCCACTGTGAATGTCAGCCAATTAAATATCTTAAAAGAGCTATAATATTCTCATTCCCAACCTTTGAACAGAGAGTCAACATAATTGGCCCATAGCTGTGCCACTTATCTGCATTGAAACTTCTGTCATGACATCTTTGAAACCTTCTTTTCTCTAGATAAATGTCAGGAATTTTTCATGTGCTTCCCATGTAATTTGGTCTTGCATCTTGAACCATTGTCATCTCTCGTGTCTGGTCATTCTGCAGTTTGTCAACCACAGATTGAGGTACTCAGAATGAAAAACATTGCTCCAGATATGATCTGACTGCTGACACCTATAATGTGACTATTATTTCTGCTCTGAATACCTTCCAGCCAGCATTTACACATTGGATTAAATTGGTGATGTTTCTGGTTATAGATATTGAATTAAATACATAAATGGAGTTCTGCTCTCTCCTAGACTGAATTAAAATGATAGGATTTAAAAAATATGTCATTTGCAACTATCTTTTCCCATTCTGTCGGTTGCCTTTTAGTTTTCTTGATTGTTTCCTTTGC
>NC_043714.1:31015633-31062087 GCF_006229205.1 Suricata suricatta
GATGCATAGGAGCACATGTACCCCAATGTTCATAGCAGCAATGTCAACAATAGCCAAAGCATGGAAGGAGCCTAAATGTCCATCACCTGACGAATGGATCAAGAAGATGTGGTATATATTCACGATGGAGTACTACATGGCAATGAGAGGGAATGACATATAGCCTTTTGTAGGAAAGTGGATGGACCTTGAGGGTGTCATGCTGAGCGAAGTAAGCCAGGCAGAGAAGGACAGAAACCATATGTTTGCACTCATAGGTCTAGCAGGAAAACGGGAGAGACCTAATGGAGAACCAGGGGGAGCGGAGGAGGGAGAGAGAGTTGGGGAGAGAGAGGGATGCAAAACTTGAGAGACTATTGAATGCTGAAAATGAACTGAGAGTTGAAGGGGAAGGGGGAGGGGGGAAAAGAGGTGGTGGTGATGGTGGAGGACACTTAAGGGGAAGAGCACTGGTTGTTATATGGAAAACAATTTGACAATAAAATATTATGGAAAAATAAAAATAAAAATAAAAATAAAATAAAGTAAAATAAAAAATATGAAAACCCCTAGGCATAAAGAGAATGGGAACAAAATTTTAGAAACTGGACAGCCGATGGAGAAGTGTACCTGACTTGGCATACACTAGAAATCTAAGTCCAGTTTTAACCACAGAAATCCCAAAAGGCTGAAAATTAAAGACATCATATTCCTCTGAAAAAGGGGGTATACATGGCCGTAAGCCTGTTAAGGAATCATATTCCTGTATTTCCAACTGTCCCTGACCCACTAGAAAGCTGGAGAAGTTTCCTATAGAAAGCTAAAACTGCAGATCTTAGAGATGGTAGACAACATATTTGAGTGCAGGTGAAAGCAAGGAGAGAAAGTGAAAGTTTACACAAGTACTGTAGAAATTCCAAGCATCCCCCCAACCCCCCACCCACCACCCACCCCACCCCTCAGCTGCCAAACTATGGCAAGACGCTAGAAATTTTAGTTAGGGAAATGAGCATCCTAAAAGGAAAGATTTAAAGATGCTGGCATAGGGACATGGGAGAAAATGGTCAGCCACATCACCCTGCAAAAACCATATCCCTGTGATTACAAAGCTGCCCCTTGATATTTTAATACCACCCTCTTCAGATGAATGGACAAGCATCACCCAATAATTGAAAACACCTAACATAAAGAGGAGATATCAAAAAAGGAAAGAAAAAGAAAAATTGGATGAAATATTGTGCAGAGGAATAAAACTTTAAAAAGAAAAAGTAAAAAGAAAACATGTATTAATACACTCAGAAAGAGAAGATAATACATTCATGAAATGAGAACATGAAACTAAAAATGAGTATTCAGAAAACATATAAAAGAGCTTTTATAAATTAACATGTAACAGCACAAATAAATAATACAGTATTGGAAGACAAAATTGAAGAAACTCTTCCAGAAAATATGGAGGAAAATAGATATGAAAAATAGGAGAGGAAGGATATGAAAATTATTGTATGAATATCTGAATAACAGGGCTTCAGAAATAAATAGGAGAGATCATCAAAAAATTTTTTTAGAAAAAAATCTGAAGGGACCACCTGGGTGGCTCAGTCAGTTAAGCATTCAACTTCGGCTCAGGTCATTATCTCACGGCTCGTGGGTTCGAGTCCTGTGTCAGGCTCGATGCTGACAGCTCAGAGCCTGGAGCCTGCTTCAGATTCTGGATCTCCCTGTTTCTACCCCTCCACTGCTTGTGCTCTGTCTCTCAAAAATAAACAAAAGTTAAAAAAAAATTTTTTTAAAGAAAAAACAACCTGAAGAACATTAGTTAGGTTGAAAGAATCCACTGAGTGCCTGCAACAATGCAGGAAAAAAGATGCACATCAGAGCATCTCACTGTGATGTTTCAGAATGTGAGGGCAAAGAGAAGTTCCTACCAGCTTCCAGCAAGACAGGAAAAGAGAGGAAACAGTTTTCCTATAAAGAAACGGGAATCAGAATACCAATGGGCTTCTCAGCAGCTACGCTGAAAACCAGGAGGCAATGAAACATGCCCTAAAATTTCTGAGGAAAGATTATTTAGAAGCTACAATTCTGTACCTAATACCCAAACTATTAAATGTGAGCAGAGATTAAAGACATTTTCAGATATATAAATATCAAAATATATACCTTCAATTCATGCTTTCCCTGAAAAGTACTGGAGGAAAACAAAAACAAGCAGGTGAACCAAGAAAGGGGAAACCTGGTTTTCCCAAAGCAGGGAAATCCCAAGGCAAGAGCAAGGGGAATGGCAAGATAGTGGTAAAGAAGATTCTAGCATATGAGCTGTGCAACAGACTCAGAAAGAAGTCCAAATCAGAACAACTCAAAAGCTATAGGGGAGACTTTTTCATGATACAATTGATAGAGTGGCTAACACCTGGGGAAGTGAATTCATCTGAAACATGTAGATTTACAAGACTAGTTAAAGTTTTCACAAGTACATGTCTGCACATAGGGAACTAAATTAAACAAAACAAAATAAAATGAAAAACTCACGGCACTTTTAAACCAAAGAAAATAATACTGTTCAGGAAAGAAAAATTGTTTATTATATACTAACAGCTTAGCTGCACAAAGCATTTTCATACTTAAAATTACATTAAAAACAGAAAATTGGTCTAATCTAATTCACAATATAACTCCCTAGAGTGATGGGAAGTAAGTGGGGATTGTATGACAGAGAATTGAATCCTCAGCTTCCTAAGTATGATATCAATAGATAGAGCCTAAGACTGATCAAGAAATAGCAAAAGAAACACATATTTAGAAATATGAGGGCATATGCTTGAAAGAATGAGCTGAGTTGAAAGCCTTTAAAGGAACTGAAAAGAGTGAGCAGGTAGAAATCAAAGACTGCTGTTTTTTAAAACAAATCTTGTAGAAATATTTAACTATAAAAATCAAATAGTTTAACGAAGCTACATTTAAAGTTGTGAAAAGAAAGTGACTTGTATTTAGCAGTGGATCAAAATTTCCCCCCCTCCTTCCTGGAGAACTTCCTTTGACTATCCCTGGGGTAACTGCAAAAAGAAAATTGCACTGGACACTTATTCAAAATGGCAAGGAAGACTTTATTCTAGACTATGGCAATTGGGGTCAAGACTAGTGCAGTAGAGGGTGGAAATTGAATGCTACTAGAACAAAAGGCAGGACAATTTTTAAACGCTGGAGTAAGCTAATGGAAAATATTAGAGGACATTAGTACAGAGGCTGGTCGGTATGATTGGGCCATCTGTGTTGCTAATTGACTATTATGGAAGATAAGCTTCTACTCTCCCACAGAGACTATCTTTCTTGATGATTACATTTCAAGGGGATGACTTCTAGATTTTAAGAAAGACAGGCCTAGGTTGCAAAAGACTTACATCTCAAAGAGACATAAAAATGCTTTACAATTGCAAGTTTTCTAAAAGACCGCTCTAAGCACAAAGAGGTCAGGAGCCTGTAGTCAGGAGGAAGCTGAGGGCTACATTAAGGTCCTTGGTAATAATCACTATCTTTCAAAATAGAAATCTTTTTCCTCACTTTCTCATCCAGATGTATTCTCTGTGTCCAGTCTCTGTCACATCACCACTATATAAATCCTGTCAATCAGATTGCCAAATTAACACCTTCTGCTCCTTCTACGGCCAGTGTTTCAAAATGTTACCCTAGCATCTTTTTACTCCACTGCTTCTGTTTTCCCAATGCTATTGCCTATACCCAAGCTTTCATCATCCCTCATTTACTCTAATGAACTCATCTGATTTTTTACCAACTTTATTGTATAGCATAAAACTTACCCATTCCAAGAGTGCAAGTCAGTGACCTCTTAGTATGTTACTGAGCAGTACAACCAGCACCACAAAGCACTTAGAACATTTTCATCCTCCAAAGCCTCACCTGGTAGCCAGTCTGCCCACTTCTAGTTTGCTTCTTCCCTAATTCATCTTCCTTGTGGCAAAGAGATCTACATCAGCAAGACATCTATAAGGCCCCATACTTAAGATTCAAACAGAACTAGATTCAATCCCAAAACTTACTAGTTGTGTAGTATTTGGTATTTATAAATTATGAAATTTATAAAATGGGGGATGGGGCACCTGGGTGGCTCATTGATTAAACATCCGACTTTGCCTCAGGTCATCATCTCACGGTTTGTGAGTTGAAGCCCTTCGTTGGGCTCTGTGCTGACAGCTCAGAGCCTGGAGCCTGCTTCAGATTCTGTGTCTCCCTCTCTGCCCCTCCCTAACTCGTGCTCTAGCTCTCTCTTTCTCTCAAAAATAAATACACATTTAAAAGAAAAATGTTTTATTTATAAATAAGTAAAATGGGGGAAATTGGGGTGCCTGGGTGGTTCAGTTGATTAAGCATCTGACGTTGGCTCAGGTCATAATCTTGTACTTTGTGAGTTTGAGCCCTGGGTTGGGCTCTGTGCTGACTGCAAAGCCTGGAGCCTGCTTCAGATCCTGTGTCTCCCTCCCTACCCCTCACCTGCTCACACTGTGTGTCTCTCTCTCTCAAATAAATATTTTTTAAAAAGTAAGATGGGGAAAATTAATACCTATCCCTTGAAATTATTATGAGGTTTAAGTAAACACAATATATCTGTAATTTTAAAAATTATTTATATTTGGGGCACCTGGGTGGCTCAGTGGGTTAAGCATCCAACTTCAGCTCAGGTCATGATCTCACAGTTTGTGAGTTGTAGCTATGTATCAGGCTCTGTACTGACAGCTCAGAGCCTGTAGCCTGTTTCAGATTCTGTGTCTCCCTCTCTTTCTTTGCCCCTCTCCAGCTTGCACTCTGCTTCCTTCTCTCTCAAAAATAAATAAACATTAAAAAAATTTTTTAATTATTTATATTGAATTTGTGGTGACCTTAACAATCCAAGGTACTCAATGAGAACAACTTTGAGGTCATTTTCTCCAGGAATGTACTTATGTAACTGACGTTTTAGTCTGAAAGCAATCCTCCTATGAAACTTTCCTGATGCTCATTTATGTCATTATTAGTAATACCATCCATAATAAGTTGCATTTTTAAAATAACATTTATAGAGATCATTGAGTTAAATTCATATTATATGCAGGTGTTGTAGTGTAGAATTTTTTTTAAATACAGTTTATACGGGTATGCAAAAACAATAGTTATAGAATACTTGCTTGACTCTAATGAATAATGTGACTGTTTTATATCAACATTCTTTCCAACCATCTGCTAAGTACAATTTAGCTAGCAATTAGCTAGCAATTA
Organism: Suricata suricatta; assembly: GCF_006229205.1. Classification (NCBI taxonomy): domain Eukaryota; kingdom Metazoa; phylum Chordata; class Mammalia; order Carnivora; family Herpestidae; genus Suricata; species Suricata suricatta. The sequence continues at coordinate 31,020,884 of NC_043714.1, forward strand.
AGTCAGCCTGTCAAAAAACTTAATTGCCAACTCAACCAATTTTCAGAGTTATATTAATGATAATAGCTATGCTGCAAACTGAATTTAATAAAAATGCTTTGAATATAAATCCCAACAATTCTAACTCATTTTCTATATCACATATAGCTTTTGAAATAGAAATGAGACTTACAAAAAATGTTTTGAATATGAAGATTGAAATTTAATATCAAATTCCTTCCTTTCATGGCTTTTGAGAGCCTGAGGCATATTCTCATCAACAGAAGTACTTAACTAGCACTTGTACTTTTCCTTTGATAGCCATTATTTAGTTGGGGCATGTGCCCCTAACTAAACAGATTTCTTCATTCTTTAATTTGAAATCGTCTGGTTACTAAGGAGATTCAAAGCTCTGTCAAATTGGGCCTTTTTTCTAGAGACGGATTAGGAAACAGCTCAGGCTACAGAGTCAGAAAACCTTAAGCAGGAATTCTAACACTTGCATTTATTAACCGTGTGACCATGGGCACCCATTTCTCGACCTGCAAAATGATCAAGAAGCCTACCCTGCCAGATGTTTCAAGGCCTGTGGTTAATGCGTGTTGCATGATCAGTACTTTGTAAGCACTCACTAACTTGGAGCCATAATGAACCTTTTTTCTGTTGAAATTCATAATCTATGTAATATTAGAGATATCTTTTAGGCATGAGCTGCTAGCTTTTTGGTTCTTAATACATTCTTTCAAAAAAAATCTAAAATTCACTTTGCCCACAAAAGAAATGCTATGGCCACCTGTCATTCTGACTTAAAGAAGTCAGCAGAGACTCCAGAAGTTGCCAGTATTCCAAAGCAGCCCTCCTCCCCTAAGGCCTTGCACACCTCACATTGAATTTCTTCTCCTGAAGACTTACCATGTAAAAATGAACAGTCTTCTAAGAAACACTCAGACCCCGCATTTTATTTGACTTAGTGGTATGGAGCTTTCATGTAAAATGTGACAAAGATGTTTCTTTTAACCTCTGTGGACTCATATTTCTGTGACCATGGTGCCAAATTCAGCAATCACTTTGACTCTATGAAAAGAATTTGACACCCACACATTTGTTTTCATCTTTTAGTTCCACCACAATTCGTAAATATATTCAGGAGATATTTCAGTTGCATGTGAGGCTCTGAGTGAACCATCAGGGCTACAAAGATGAATAAAAATGTTTCTGCCCCAAAGAACTGTAGTAGTAGAGCCAAAAATGGGCACATACATAGCACAGATATACTCACAATAAGTAGGAAAAAGTGATAAGTAGAAAAAGAATTATATAGATGTAGAAAATGTTATAAACTCAGGAATAAACCAAAAAATACTACTTATTTCTAGGAGAAATAAAATTAGATAATTATTCATAAAAAAATAAAACAAGCTGCTTTGTTTCTACTTCAACAAAGTAATTACTGGATCAAAACTGCTTGTTAAACTGTAAACCAACAGTTTAATAAACAAGATGTGCTTTCATGTGTGATTTTATTCCTGGAACCTATCATTGTTTAGTGATTATAACATTTCTCACTGAGGTAATGACAAAATCTATGATGACTACATATTACTGAAGCGCAGGTTGATTGTATTTCTGTTAAAGTGCTATGAATTGATTGCCATTGTAATTAAAGATTTTTTTCTCAAACCAGATAATGTCTTTCATGCATTTAGTCTTCAAGCTAATGAATGGATGAATGAAGATGAGTGCTAGGTTTTTCTGCATGGAACACTATTGCCTTTGAAATTGGCTGTCAGAGGAGTTACCTTTATGTTGTATAACACACTCAAAAAAGCAGACACTAACTTAAAACGCTGTGTCTGTCTAAACAGAAATGAAGGGCCCATGTCAGATCCCAAATTGTCCTTGTAATGTAGATGCTTGATGGTCAATAGTAATGAATGATTTTGACATAAACTGTCTGTCGGGAGCAATAATATAGGTTTAAGTCAATAATCATTTTTGAGCTTGTTATGATAACATGTTTTATATTTTTAAAAACACGTTCACTCCTTTTTCTTCATTTGAGTATGCAACAATTCTCTGAAAGATGTTATTTTCATGCTCATCTTTTAGAGAAGAAAGCTATAGTTAATAGGATTAGTAATTAACAGAATTGTGGATCTCAAATTCTGTATCCTTTCTAATAGCTTATATTGTCTCTTCTATATACAAGGCATTCAGTAAAGGGTACAGAGCAAATCAAACTATTTCTTGATAATTGACTTGTATTGCACTTTCCACTTTACAAAAGATTAACATCTATATTATCCCCATTTGAGTGTGACAATGACTTTTTGAGGCAATAGCTCTAGTATTAAGGAAACTTAAACACCACTGAGAGAAGAATAGGACAAGATTAGACTAACTGTGAGACAGCATTTGATTTGGGCTTTGGGTGATCAGGGAAGAAGGGATCCCATTTAGTTTAGGAGGATTAGGAGAGTCAGCTTGGATTTCAAACATAACTGCAACAAATTGATATACAAAGCCAAATGAGGGCTGGATGTCTTTAAGTTGTGATCCCATGTGGGTTCTCTGAAAATCTCTGTGGTTCTTTGGCCAAAAATTGTCCAAAGGGGGAAAAAAAAGAATATTTATTTCAACATTACAAAGAGAGGGTTTCCAGAGAACAAATACTTCTGAAATCATTAGCAAAGAAATGTACATGTCAAGCCAAATAAATTTCCAAAATAATATTAATCCTAAGCAAAAGTACAGTTGTGTATTATAATTAAAGGATAAACATAATGGCCTAAAATCCAGAAAGTCTGGCTTTAGGAAAAGTTGTAAGATTTAAACATTCTTCACTGTGTAGGATAATAATTGTCCAATCCCAAATGCCCATTCTTCTCTCATTCCTGAAATACCAGCACCAGGTCATGAAAGCAGTGGTATTTTGAACAAGTGGTGACCTAAAGTGGCAAAAAGGGAGGGGCCAAATGATAAATACAAAAATCACTCTAAGGAGAAAGACTGAAGGGTTGAAACCAGAGTTGTCAGATGCATTGTGCTGTCCAGAGGGTCAGCCATGGTAGAGGCTGTAGAGCAGATCATGGGATGGGTTAACATCAGAGATTCAGAACTTCAGTGCTCAAACTAGTCTGCCCATCACAGTTTTTTCCCCATTGGTGCTGGTCTCGGGTGTGTAAGGTGTAAGTAGGTTGAAGATCAAGAACTGTAGAGGTCAATGATACATGGAAAGAAGGTGAGATGAATAAAAACTAGCAATTTTCAGTAACAGTTAAGTTCAGCATGTGTTTGGTCTGTGTCTCTCGCCTGATTTGCCTTCCTTTTAATCCAGATACTTGGGTAATCTTCTCCCAATTAAACTTTTTGGTTAAGTTTTATAATCATCACTTTAAAGTCTTCCTAAGACTTTCTATGCTAAAAGTAAGGTTAGATAAGACATCAGAGAAAAGGGAGTTTAAGCTGCTTGCTTTCATCAGTACGCTCACATATGTGAAGATAAAAAGTGTAGCTTTAAAAGCAGAATTGACATCATCACTATATTAGTTATGTTGATCTGTGGAGAAAACTGAAACTAACAAGTTAACAGAAAAACATCATGAAATGTATAGTCTGTGTCTATATATGGGAAGTAAATGAAGAAAAAGTCCTTAGGTTTTGTCATTTGAAGATGCCTGTAGCAATTATTTTTAGCCTTGTTGGACTTACCAGTTCTTCTCCTCCTTTGAAATGAAGCTTCAGCCCACAAGTTTTTCAGTTATTCCTGAAATTGCCAGGCCTCTTGTCCCATGCCTACTGTTGTTATCACGGCACATGCACAGGGAGGAGCACACAGTCTCCTTTTTGTACGTAACAGTACACAGTTATGTAGCCTTTCCTAGTATGCAAAACATTTCCAAAATAGAAGCTCTGTTAATCCTCACAGCAAACCCCACAGGTAGGGATTTTTATGAAATCTTTTATACAGATGAGGAAAAGTTGACCTAATACATTTAAATGACCTGACCAAGTGGCCAAAACAGACTCAAGCCCAGTGGGCATGATTCCACTGGTGAGTAGATGAGCTGGAACTAGAATCCTGTCCTCTGACAGCGAGACCAGAGCACAACCCTATCCTCCTGCCTTATTTTCAATACATAATCTTTATTATTTGGAGAATTAAACTGCAAGAACACATGTATTCATACAAGTAACGATTACTACCATTTTAAACAATTTACAGAAGAGGATACCTGCTTCTTTACTCATCATTTTTATCAGTATATTGATTTAGATGTTACTTGTATTTGAAAAGATTTGTGCTGAGTTAAAATATATGTATATCAATGCTTGCTTTCTTTTTAACTCACATTATGAAAAAGAGCCAAATTTATTTGGCTCTATAAACTACCTTTATTGCCATAAAATATAAATATATAAGCTTGAAATGTAGCATCTCTTAAAATTCAAATCAAATAATGTGATAATTACCTGATAAAATAACAATGATCAAAATGAGTGAAAATCACCCAGCTTTTGAGATAGCTGTATATACATGGGAATAAGTTAAGATAAGGAAGTAGAGTAACTGATCTCATTTATTCAATATCCCATGCTTCTTGATACTTTCACAGGAGATGAAAACCATTCACTAGGGGAAATGTTTATTATGTTGTCAGCATAATTCCCATCCAGGCAAATTGTTCTAAATGGAGCAAATACACCCTGGTAATTAAAGGGAATTCTATTATTGTAGAATGTAACTTCATCTGTTGAGCACTTATTATTTGCAAATAACTCTACTAAACATTATGCCAAACCCTGGAAGTTAAGAAGTAGTTATCCTAATTGCATGGATGAAAAACCTGAAGCACAAGAAAGGTTAACCATTTTGACTTTGAATCACACAGCTAATAAATCTAACACCAGAATTTCATTCTTAACCACTGCAGTTAGCCATATCTGCCAACAAAATCTAGACTAAAATTTCAAAATATTGTTCATGTAGACAAGTTGTCTAAAAGACAACACATATGCTTTTGTACTTTTTTTTCCTCAGTGAATTTTTGTTTTTTTCAATTAAGTTTGAACTTGTCAATGAGATTTCTTCATTTTCCCTCCATGAGTGAACAAGTTCTATGTTTTATGTGATTTTTGCCCTCTGTTTTTGCTATATTTTTTCCTCTAAGAATATCCCTATTAGAAAAGAATATATATAGCCAGAAAGATCCATCTATTTATGTAAATCTTTATTTATCTATATACTAGTACCATCTAGATTTCCTAATTTTTCCTAATTCCATTTAAAAGTAAATATATTTCCATGAAAATGTACATAGATATAGGTACATAGTTTACATGACTGAATAAATTCAACTGGAACATAATATTACGTTAGCTTCCTCACACAGAATTTGCCCTTTCATAGACTGTTTTTTCATGGTTTATCCAAATGGCTCATGAGCAACCCAAGGTAGTAGTCATTTGCTTTCTCCCCCACCAGAAGCTCAGAAGAAGCAATTGGAAGAGAGTATAGAGCTGATCCAAGATGAATGTGTGTCAGAGAATGCAGATCACTCTACAGAGGAGCCTGCTGAAGGAGGGCCAGATGCGGATGGAGAAGAGATGACTGATGGGATAGAGGAGGACTTCGATGAAGATGGGGGTCATGAGCTGGTAGGAACTAAACATTTGGTGTTCACACCCTTTGGTAACAGCACCAGCATGCCAGCCACTCATTCATTCAAAAATAAGGATAAAATATTTGGGGTTTAGTTATTTCTTATATGCATATACATAAGGCAACATCACTACAGTGCTTTGCACATAATAAGTGCTCAATACATTTCTGCTAACTTAAAATATTACCGAGGAAATTAGTAGGCAGTTAAAATATTATATATGAGATTAGTTATATTTGAAGTTCCAAATGAAAGAGTCTATTTTCTGGATGCTCCATCATAAAAGGAATCTTGCATTTGTGCAATTATATGTGAACTATACGTGGATATAATATCCTGGCAACAAATGACCATCTACTGGAAGATACATGGTTCTTTTCTCACTAAATAGTTTCACTCAGGAGGTTAATTATCTTTACTAGTTGTATGGCCAATGGTTGTTTCTACAGTCTGCAGACTAAGATGACGCTTGGTGTATGACCAGTCCACCATCTTCAGTGTTAGTGCTGCTTGATAACCAGTTTTTATGAACTAAGGATTTAGCGAAGACTTGACTCTTCACATGTCTTATTTTCCTATTGTTGTAATCATACTGCTCATTTCTGATGTCCTTACCAAATACACACACCAAGGACTTGGTAAATCTATGCTAATGAAGATGTGGTTCCTCGTATTTTATCATCCATGAAATTAAACATACTATTTTAAGGGGATTGACTAATAAAAATGATGAGACAGCAAGTGTGTGTGTGTGTGTGTGTGTGTGTGTGTGTGTTGCCATTTCTCAAATATCTGTGGACTGATCATACTAAAATTGTCCAGGTAATATCAGATGCCAGTTTGTTATAATACTTACTTAATAATTATTTACTTAACTAATTTTGTCATAGTGGTTGTTGTTTTGGCATGGTAACTACTCTGTCAGTAGTTTCATTTATGGAGCTCTATATTGATTTTTTTTTAACATTCCAGTTCTGTTTAAAGTCCATGGGACCTTCATTTAAAATTTACAAATATGAGTCTTTAATAATTACCCTTATTTCTCCAAAAGTCTGCATCAGTTTGAAGGGCTTTGGTTACTTTTTAGAATGGTTTTGATTTCAGAAATCTAGAGAGGGGCTAGAATGAAAGACTGACAAATTTTTCAGCTTCTCCTCACACCAGGCTTTAATTCAATAACTTAATTTCCTCAGCCCATTCTAATCAGACTTCTGATTTCACCATTCTATTGTGACTGCTTTTGCTGAGGTCTCTGGAGCCCTCTGTGTTCCCATTTCCAATCGTTACCTCTCTGTCCTTATTCTCATTTACTTCTCAGTGGAATTTGAGAATTGATTGGGAGAATTCTGAGAAATTATCCTACCTTACCAATTGCTCATTCTCATTTTCCTATGCTAAGAACTTTCACTCCATACTCCCATTTAATTTTTTATATTTATTTATATTTTTTTTGAGAGAGAGAGAGTGAGCGAGCAAGCCAGGAAGGGGCAGAGAGAGAGGGAAAAAGAAATCCTAAGCAGGCTGCACACTGTCAACCCACACTGATGTGGGACTCAAACTTACAAACTGTGAGATCATGATCTGAGCTGAAACCAAGAGTCACTTAGCCAACTTTGCCACACAAGTGCCCCTCCCTACTCTCATTTTAAATATTAGAGTAACCCAGGGTTTTGTCATAGTCTACCTTCTCTTTCTACAAATTTTCCCAGGATGACTTAGAGCTTCAAATGTCATCTATAGGCCAAAGATTCCTAAATTTATATTTCTATCCCTGATCTCTTCCTAGAATTCTAGACTAAAACATTTATATGCCTATCTCCTCATAGAGCTCCAATAAATAATTGAAACTCAACATTGAGCAAAGCATTCTTGGCTTTTTTTTTTTTCAATTACCTTATCCCTTCCCATTCTAATAACATCATTATCCACCCAGTTGTTAAAACTAAAAAGACTGAGATTACCTTTGATTCTCTCCATCCTCTCCCATTAATTCTATGTCCAAATCATAACCCAAAGTTAGTTATATCTCCACTACAGCTAAACTGATTTTCTTGGTTCAGCCCATGCCCTCCTTTCTCCACACAAGAAAGATTTCATAAAAATCATAATAAACTATACATTGGGTAAGGTTGCTCCCTTGCTTAAAATCCTACAGTGCTTTTTTCAAAACACCCCAGGTGCCTGGGCGACTCAGTCGGTTAGGCATCCAACTTCAGTTCAGGTTATGATGTTGCAGTTCGTGAGTTCAAGCCCGGCTCAGTCTCTGTGGTGACAGCTGAGAGCCTGGAGCCTGCTTCTGATTCTTTGTCTCCCTCTCTCTGCCCCTCCACCACTCTCAAAAATAAATAAACATTAAAATAAAAAATCAAAATCCCTAAGTGTACGAACATAAATTATGATGCGGTTGGGTGGAAGATGCCAGTGGAGAGAGAGAACCTGATGAAGAGAAAAACTTCCTGATGCTGAAGGGGACGGAATGGTGTGCGGGTTGGCCTTTGACACAAAGAAGAGGAACACTCTTGCACTGCAACTTACTGCAGCAAGTCTGAGGATTTGGTGGCAGGTGTTTAAGGGAGTTCAAGCACAAACTAAGTCAGAGGGTGATGATCCCTCGAGAGTAAGGAGAGACAGGCAGGACCACAGTACTGTGGAAAATGGAGATTTTAAAGAAGCTAGTGTACAAAACATAGAGGATCACTGATTTAGAAAACATATAAAGTTTGACAGCTAATACCAATAGCCAAATGAGGTGAAAGGCAAAGATTTGATATAGTAGTAATTTCTGAACTTTATGGTGTATCAGGATTACCTGGGGAAATGTTAAAATACATATTGTTGTATTTCATTCCAAGAGCTTCTGATTCAGTAAGCTGAGTAAGTCTCGGATCTTGCATTTTTTTTAATGTTTATTTATTTTTAGAAAGAGACCAAGTGAAAGTGGGGGAGGGTCAGAGAGAGCCAGAGACCCAGAATCCAAAGCAGGCTCCAGGTTCTGAGCTGTCAACACAGAGCCCAACGTGGAGCTCTAAGCCACAAACTGTGAGATCATGGCCAGAGCTGAAGTTGGCTGCTTAACAGACTGAGCCATCCGGGCTCCCCAGTTTCTAACAAGTTCCCAAATCATGCTGATGTTGCCAGTCTTGGGACCACACTTTAAGAACTATTGTTGTAGAGACATTGATCAGCCCAGCTGTGGGATTTCCTCCATTGACTTGTGTCAGCCCTGGTAGAAACATGGAGAAAGCCAACATATACAGAATTGGATTCTTGTCACATTAAGTGCAAAGGAAAACAATAAATAAAGAGCATTGAGTACATTAGTAAAGACTAGGTAACCAGATGAATCATTGGGGGAATCTGAGCAAGGAAGACAGGAGCACAGGATAGGGCAGAGAAGGAGAAAATAGAGGCAGAAAGGGAACAAAAGTCCTAAACCTTTATAGGGAAGTCATGCCTCTCTCCTCACTCTCCAGAGATGATCACCCTTTGACTAACATTTATGTATCTTGTGCTTGGACTCCCTTAATGAAATACATGGGAGAAAAGTGATGGTTGTACTCGGAGACTAAGATATTTCAGACATGTGACAGGTAAGAGATAAAATTTATAGGAGATGCTGATGGAAGTGGGGTCAGAAAAAACATCACCATATATGAAAAATTCAAGGACCTTCAAGGCTCAGCTGCAAGATTGGTCATCTACCTGAGCATGAAATCACTCCAAATATCAGATAAAGTAAAAGAAGTTAAAGAGTAAGACACTTGCCAAAGGTCAGCAGCAATGAAAGAGACAGGGCTGCCAGTTTTAGTTTCAGATATGTCACTGTCCAATCCAACTGAATCACGTTAAACAAGTAACTTCTCTGAGTCTCAGCTTTCTTATCAGCAAAATAGTAAGGTCAGGTCAGAAATGTCTAAAATCCATTCTGTTTGATCTTTACTCTGAGTCTTTTTCAGGAACACCACATCTGAAGGAGCAAGGGTTGATCATGCAGCCAAGGGAATAAATCCAAACTGTGGTGTTTTGTTTACCCTCTAAACACACAGAAAGTAACTGATTAGACCTATTGCTGCTTGGAGATGCTAGGGTTTTCTCCCTCAGCCCTTGTGTTATAACTGGTGGCTTAGGATACTGAAGAGTTAAATCCTTCTCTAGTATCTCACTTTGTTTCCAACACTTGTAAAACAATGAATGAAGATGAGCAATCTAAATGGAGACTAGGGAGTCCCTTCTAGTGATTGGCCAAGAAAACCTTGCTCTATCTGGTGTCCACTGTTTTCTCCTTTCCAGATCATATGAAGAAAATCATCCATGGCTCCCAAAAAGGAAAATAAAAGTATAACTCTTCTCTTTTAGAAAGGCAGATATGATTACAGATTCAGCAAGGATACAATATAATTAGGTTTTTAGCACTCACAATAGAAGTCAGAAAGAAGAGCTAGTATCCACATGCTCAGGCAGGTGCTCAAAGATCTGGAATGAACAGGAAACAAGAATTCTATCTGAGGCAAGGGAGATCCAGCAAAGATCCTAATGGGACATCTGTCGGTGGTGGTACCCCTTGCGAAGCATGTGGGAAGCTGAAGGCATGAGCTATCTATCTAGTCACCATCTAGTTCTAAATATCCAGTTAGGGAAATTGATTTCCAAGAAGCAATCCAGTGAGCTGATATTTGGTGTCTATTGTGTATGAACCAGGTGCTACAAAAACTGCAACAATAACTAAAACTATTGCTTTATGTATGAAATGAAATGTTCAAGTATATGGTTCCTTTTTTTCAAGTAGCTTTATAGAATCTAATTTCCACGTGTAAGAAATAATGGACTTGTACTTGATAATTGATGAGAAGTCAGCCAAAGCTAAAAATTTGTGATTCTATAATCATCTATGCCGGAGCTCCAGTGGCGCAATCGGTTAGCGCGCGGTACTTATAATCATCTATGCCTACATATTTCATTAATGCTTAGAAATTAAGATTTGAATTTATATAAAATTGAACTCTATTAATGCACCGTACATACATTATCATGCCACTACCATATTCCTCTTTCTGAATGAATCCATTTGCAAACATTTATTGACCAAACACTAATGAATGACACTGAGTTTTTTGCTATGGGAATAAGGAAGAAAATCATCATTTTTCCCTCCAAAACTCTATGAATTGACTGAGGATAAAGGCTACAGATTTTTTAAGCAGTATATTATGGTAAGAGACCATGTGAGAGATACAGTTTATAACGGGGAATCACACATAGCTGAGGTGGTCAAGAAGGACTTCTGGCAGGAGTAAGATTGGAACTTTATCTCAAAGGATACCAAATCTCAGCAACAGTATGTGCTAAGGTTGAGGAAAAATATTCAAATTGGCCTTCATTGTTCCCAGATCACTTTATAGAAAATATACTTAATATCCAAAATACATTAGATAATTAATATGATAGGTGTGTAGGTGAGGGGAGGGACAGATGGATGGATAGATAAATGATAGACATATTTTTTATAAAACTACTGGAAACTTCTCAAATAAGACATTTATCTTCTAAGCTTTTTAATTTTTTTCATATCTGCCAAAGTTGTAATCACCTTTTTTATAAAATAACATGATCCAAAATAAAAGTAGTCTATGTCATAATGGAAATACTATAGAAAAGTAAGTGCTCAGTAGCCTGCTAATGAACTCTTCTAAGTATTTATATATATATATATATATATATATATATATATATGTATGTGTGTGTATATATATATGTGTGTGTATATATATATATATATATATATATATATATATATATATATATATATATTCCAGGACGTTACAAAGATGTCAGATATGTCAAAGAGCCTTAGAGATGCTCTTCATTGTATCCCAAATCAAAGTTCTTGGCTGACTTGTATCCAAATACCTAAGATGCTTGCTGAAAATGCTGATATAGATTATCTGGGAAAGAGCCCAGAAATCTGTACTTTTATCAGGCTGAGTTTTGAAAGTACAGAGCTGAAGCATCAATTCACAAAGGAAACTACAGACAAACCAAACATTTAAATGGATTTTAGAGAATTTGAGCTCTTTTGAAATCTACTTGTAATTACTTTTCCTTCTGCTGACTACATACAATCAAATCAGGTAAATCTAGTAAGAATCTGCAGTAGAATTACCTAGCTAGATTGTATAACGCCGAGGTATGCAAGCTGAGTACTACATTGTAATACATCTTTCCCCATTTACCAAAACAGTCAAATTAAATTTGAACTAAGCAGCAAGTCAACTGGGCTTATAAGGAATTGAATTTCTACGCACATTGCAGAAGGTTTGGGCCACAAATCGAACCCTATAGTTGAAGAGACCTCTACGCAAGCATTCTGATACACCCCTGAAAAACTGAAATACATAAAGCATTCTGATCAATATTTCCAGTATTTATGAACAAGCATGAAAATGTCTCTTTTTTTTTAACTTTTTATTTTTTCCTAATGAAATCCTTTGCCTGGGTGCCCCCCCTTTCTCAACCACGCATGTCTCTTTTTTCATTTTCATCATTTGGGCTGAATATTAGCTAGGGAACCAGGAAGAACTTGGGAAACATACTCCCAAAGGTATGTCGACTGAACTGGTTAGAGGTATATATCACAAGGAAGCAAGAAATTGGTTACTTAGCCTGTTAGATTTGGACCTGTATTTCAGTGCAGCATTGAAACCTTCATCTTGACTTCTGTCCGTCCATAATTTGGGCAGAGTTAGGGATTGGATGAACAATCATGGTGCATGTGTCCTGCAAGTGACCTGCCTGGGTGGCTTACTGCTGAAGTCTGAAGGGCCAGGGCCACTACAGCTAATTGGCCAACTCTTCTTAACAGAAATGGGAAATGGCTAAGTGCTCAGTGGGAGGCAAAGGGTGTGACAGGTGGACATCTGTACTCTGCTAACAACTCTGGAATCCTGCCTCTCCAGCCGCTCTGGTCTCTCTGCAATAAGTGATCCTTGTAGTGATTTTCAGACTTGCTCCTTCTGGCATTTTTTTATGCTTTTTAAATTTATTTTTGAGAGTCAGAGACAGTGAGAGAAAGGGAGGGTCAGAGAGAGAGAGGCGCAGAATCTGAAGCAGGCTCCAGGCTCTGAGCTAGCTGTTAGCACAGAACCCAGTGCGGGGCTCGAACCCAGGAACCGTGAGATCATGACCTGAGCCGAAGCCGGACGCTTAACCTACTGAGCCACCCAGGTACCCCAGCATCTATCTTGATTTCAGTCATTTTTATTTTAGCTAAAGAACTCTACCTAGCTCTTTAGGATAGACTTTACCCCTCCCCAGAGGGGGCTTGATGACTTAGTTGTTTTTAAACACACAAACTCAGAGCAACTGGGTGGCTCACTCAGTTGGTTAAGCATCCAACTTTGGCTCCGGTCACGGTCTCATGGTTCATGGATTTGAGTCCCGCATTGGTTTCTGTGCTGACAGCTTAGAGCTGGGAGCCTAGAGCCTGTTTCAGATTCTGTGTGTGTGTCTCTCTCTCTGCCCCTTCCTCGCTTATGTTCTGTCTCTCTCTGTCTTTCAAAATTAAATAAATGTTAAAAAAAAATTTAAACACACATTCTTGGGTGCCTGGCTGACTCAGTCAGTAGACCATACAGCTCTTCTTGTCAAGGTGGTGAGTTGGAGCCCTACATTGGGCATAGAGATTACTTTAAGAAATGTGAGCTCTGTCTGCAGTTTGACAGAAACAGTTCAGATCTCCATGACTTCTTTATAAAGGCTGCTTACCTGTATCCTCACTGGCCTCAACCCTTTTTCATCTATAAAAGGGGAGTGGTGATAATATGTGCTGGACCGAGGATTGTTGTGAACAACAAATGAGGTAATGTCTAAAAAGCACATGCCCGGCACAAAGGAGACATTCAGTTAGAAATTTGCCAAGTGTTTGTGGGGTTTTTGTAGGGCACTGTATCCTGTCATATCTCCCTTTGTGTTTTCTTTTCCCCTTGAACTTCTTTTATTTAATTTTGCTCATCCTATTATTTCCATGTGTATCCAGGTATGCTATTTAGGTCACAGAGTACTAATAAAAGTCTTTCAGCTTCATATGAACCCCTGAACAGTAGCAGTACCTTGCAAGCCCCACCCCCAAGTCTCTCCCAGTTAGAGGTGGAAGAGATCCCAGGAATGTCTCATTTAGGCTCAGAAACATAGCATGTGCCCCTGCCGCCTGTCCACCACCTGCTCTCCCCTTCAGGGTTCCATCTCGCCACAGCCTGTGCTGCCCTCTCCTGTGAGAGAACGTTGTTCTCTGCTCATAGCGCTGGCTTTTCTGCACCCAAAGATGCCACACCCACAAGGCGCTCCTGGAGCAGCATCCCTTCAGGTCTCAGTAAGAAATGCCATGTTCCACATTAAAGCGGAGAGAATGATGCTCTTCCCCCCACCTCCGAGTTGGAAGCTGCCATGCAGAGCTCAGCATAACTCAGGTTGAAACCGGAACCGAAGAACTTGAGCTGCCTGCCTGAATGTCTGCAATGCATCCGGCCTCTGCACGGGATTCTCCAACAGCAGCCAATGTGCTCCTCTTAAACTTGAGTCAGGTCAGGGAGCCTGGATGGCTCGGTGGGTTGACCCTCTGACTTCAGCTCAGGTCCTGATCTTGTTGAACTTGAGTTCAAGCCCCATGTCTGGCTTGCTGCTGTTAACACAAAGACTGCTTCGGACCCTCTGTCCCTCTTTCTCTGCCTCTCCCAGGCTTGCACTCTCTCTCAAAAATAAATAAAACATTAAAAAAAAATTAAGCCAGGTCGTGTCATTCTATTTTAAACTCCCCAAGAGCTGCCCACTTCACTCAAAGTAGAAACATGTGTCCTCCCAGTGATCTCCAGAACCCTGCATCAGGTAGTCTTGGATGTGGTTTGACTTCTTTCCAATTCACTCCGTGGCGGCCACACTGGTCTCCAGGCCCTCACCATTCGGCTCCTGTCTCAGAGCCTGGGCTCTTGTTACTCCCCTGAATGGAAGAACAGGAAGGTGGAGTCCAGACCATAAAAGCTCTTGATGTTTGAAGTTTGGCCCATAAATTTCATGTAAGTAAATTGGGAATTGGCTTTATATAAGAGAGAACTAGGACACAAAGCAGCCTACTGGTCTGATGGACACAAATTTTTCTGGAATGAGATAAAGTAGGGTTTTCAGATTTAGCAAATAAAAATACAGGACACCGAGATAAATTTGAATTTCAAATAAACAATGAATAATTTTCTAATGTAATCTGACCCCAAATATTACACAAGACACACTTGTAACCAAAAAACCTATTTGTTATTTGTCGAAATGCAAATTCGCCTGGGCTTCCTGTAATTTATCTGGTAACTCTCCCTCAAAATGGGTTTGAATACTGACCTTGAACAAACTAACTACTCTCAGCCTCAGTTTTGTCATCTGTGAAATTGGAATAATAATACCTACCTTATCAGGCTCTTGTAAGAATTAAATGAGATAACTTAGGAACAGCAGGAGTTAAAGTTCTTTGGCACAATGTGAGCTAGTAAATTGCAGCTATTGTTATCATTACTGTCATCATTACCATCTCAGTTTGCACGTGAAGCTTTCAACAAAACATTACATTTCTAAGAACAATCCTCTTATGGAACTTTGTGTTTTTAAAGTCTCCGGAGATTCCGTTTATTAAAATAACACTTCTTATTTTATAAGAAAGCCTTCAGGAAACAAATATAATATGCTGAGAAAAATCATACTCTGCTTTCATCTTGTTAAATTTTTCTTTGATTTTATATTTGCTGGCTTATTCAATTCAAAATAATTCCTTTCAAGTTCCTTCTTATGTTTTTTCTTTTACTGTCTTTTTTTTTTTTTAAGATAACGCTAACTGTAGCCTATGATGATATGTGGCTTTTATTTTAGTTGTCGTTGTACATTTGCTCTCAGGCTCCTGTGATCTGGCTGCCAATTTAATAACAGATTATCAATTGTAGCTTTAAAAAATCTAAGCCTTATATATCACATTTTCTATTAGTATCCAGCCACTTACAACAACCAAAAAAAATTGTTTAAATAAAATAGTGGGAACTCAGTAATGCACAAGGTATTGTTAGTTGCTAAAGATTCAAAGAATAGGGCATAGTGGTTTCTGATTTTATAGCACTCTCATCGGGTAGAGGACAGAAGGGCTGCAACCAGCACAAATAAACAGATATTAACCCAACAATGTAATAAGTACTCTTACCACGTGAATCATGACAATAGAGTGTGGCAGGGAAATGATAGAGCAAATGAATCTAAGCTGATGTCACAAAGGTTATAACATTAATGCTGGTTCTTAAAGAATAAAAAAGCATGTGCAAGGAACACAAAGTGATAGGACAGAGAGAAGAGGAGATACCAGAGAAAGGCTTGAAAGAATTTGGTGTCTCTTGAGAAGCTCGTTGGTTAGTTTGGCTAAAGCAACAGTTCTCACATGGTCATTCCAGGACCACCAATATCACTTCATGTGGAAACTTACTAGAAATGCTAACCCTCAAAAAAGCAAATTCTCAGACTCTAACCCAGACTCACTGACTTAGAAACTCTGGAGGTGGATCTCAGCCATCTGTGTTTTCAACAAAGCCTCCAGGAGATTTTGATACCTATGGAAGTTGAAAACCACTGGACCACAGCGATAAGGTGTGAAAACCTGGGTGCACATAGAATCACCAAGCATGCTTTTTCATAAATACCAATGACAGGGGCTTCAGGCTGTAACAACTAAATCAGAGTGGGGGTGGAGCCAAAGCAATAGTCCAAACATGTTTAAATGTGTAGCAAGGATTGAGAAGCTTTAAGATAGAGCACATGGTACATGAAGAAGGAAAGGCAAACAGATACTTCACCAAGAAAGAAATAAGCACATGAAAGCATGCTTAAAATTATTAATCTTCAAGAAACTATAAATTAAAACTACAAAAAAAGGTAATCCTGGACATCCTCCAGAATGGCTAAATGGACTGATGTAGTGAAATATTGGCACAGATGTGGAGCATTCAAACTCTCTAGGAAGACATAATATGATAACCACTTAGAAATGTCTGGCAATTTCTTATAAAACTAGACAGAATGAGCCAGCATTTCAACTCCTCAGCATTCAGGAGAAATGAAAATATATGTCTAGAAAGTACTTGTGTAAGAATGTTTTAGCAGCTTTACTCATAATATCCCAAAACTAGAAACCATCCATCAATCAGAAAGTAGATATGTGAAGTGTGGTTATATATTCATACAGTGGACACTACTCAGCAACCAAATGTAACAAACTACTGCAATTACACCAAATGGAAGATGCTTTGTCCAAGAAAGTACAATATTGGAAAATGGCATTTACATGAACAGGTTGCCTGCAGGGTAAGAGTTTGGGGCAGAGACCAACTTCCCTGGAATGTCATTCTGTTCCTTATACTGGTGAGCAATCACTTTTATCTCATTACTCAGTATAAGATGACACCTTCTAGAAACCTTCCTGATATTCCCAGTTACAGTTAAGTGTGTCCTCCACAGCTCACACAGACTTCTAGGAGAACACTCACTTAATTGTTGCTATTACTTTTTTTAAAATGTCTCTTTCTTCAACTAAACTTAAAGCCTCTTGCAGGCTGGATGCTCTCTTTTGGTTTTGTATCCCTTGCTCATATGGTAAGGCATAGCGGGATGGATGAGGTAGATAAGATAGAGGGATGCTGATTTATTTGATGGTCCTTGACATACTACGTCATGCTGTGTGTATGTGCTATTCCTTCTAACTTGAATACTCTCCCCCATGGCTGGCTGATCAACTTATCATATGTCTTCAAGACTATTGTCACAATTCATGAATCCATCCCAGAACAAAGCCCCCATCCTTCCTGGACACATTTGAGTTTGCTTCTATATGTATAGACCACACTCTATACGTATCTCATCAACCTTAACTTGCTATATTGTAATTAGTGATTTCCTTTCCTTCTGGGTTATTGATTTGTGAATTTCTCATGGCTTATTTTATTTTGTAGTTTTCCTTAGTATGGTGCTTAGTACATGTTAGTGTTAATGAATATTTGACTAAGAGAGAAATATGTCCTCAGAATCTCTCAAACTATGAGCCTTCTCCTATTTTAAGCACATTTTATTGTGTATTCTAATCAGATTGGGTTCTAAATATTACTTTTGTATGCATGCCCTCTGTGATTTAGAGGATTATTATATGAAAGCAGAGAAGCAAACCATTTTCATTATAACTTAGTCACTAGGTCATTCAGGCAGCATTCTGGGCATCTTAAAGGCACTGAGGAGGAACAACAGAAGGAGACTTAAAACCAACACATCAAAGTCAACAGAGCAGTATTGACTCTGTTTTGTTGGTTTTTGGTGGCTCTGTATTATTCCCTCCTGTGAGTGATAAAAATGCAAAGTTGAAGTAACCTGAATTTAGTTAGCAAAGCTAGGAAACCAAATTATAAAACAAATCAAGAAATAAGCCTCTCTCACTCCCAATCTGCAAGTTTTAAGCTCAGAAAGTACACAAAAAGCTGAAAGTCATAAGTTCATAAGAAAATAAACTTCAGAGAATTCAAAACTAAATTATGCCCAGGTAAGTTGACAGATGCTGTGGTACCAGGTGCTGCTAGGACAGTAACATGGTCAGTCACAAATTCAAAACCAAAGGCTTTAGAGCTGAGGGCTTTTGAGATGTTAAAAGTACTGTGGTAGACATGTAATTTCCAAATGACCTCTAATGATGTTTAAAAGAAGTGTAATAAATTTAGACTATAGATCCAAACAAAATAAAATATTTTCACCATCCCAGAGTATTTGTATGAAGGAAAACAAACAAACAAACAAAAAGAAGAAGTGAAGAGAAAGGTTCTGATCTTAGAAATGAGAGGTAGTCCAAAAATAAGCTTAAATATGCAAAAACAAGGAAAAAGAGCTACTTTTCTAGAAATGCCATCATGTTCTAGAGGAAGCATTAAAGCTGTCAGATTTCAAAGGCTACTAATGAAAGTTGTTGCAGAGATAAAACAATCCTCTCAACAAAAAGGCCCTTCCCTACCAATATAGAACAGAAAATAGAATTTTTGAGTAAGCATTCACAGATTTATATGCATAGAAGGTAGGACTAAAGTGACCACGATGTTAATATCAAAGAAAAATTGCACTGGATGGATTTAAACAGGTAAAGAAGACGTTATTCAAGACTATGGTAATGGAAGAGAAAGACTGAACTCAACTCTGTTCAACAAAAGGCAGCAGTGAGTTGGTGGAAAAGTACTAGAAGGCATTAGTACAAAGGTTGATCTAGGTTAGCTAATAGTCACTTATCTAAATTGGGTGCCTACCCTTACAAAGAGACTGGGAGATAGGGGGAGCTATCTTCCTCAGTGAGTACATTTCAAAGGAAAGGCTTGCAGATCCTTGAGAAAGAAAAACCAAAATTGTGAAACTGGCAGAAGCTGGGAGAAGATTTACATCTCAAAGAGGCAGAGAAAGAATTTACAAATGTAAATTCTCTGAAATAAATGCTCTAAGAAAATGCAGATGGTGAGGGGACCTAGACTGGAAGAAACCCATCTAAAGTTTAGTCAAGCTGGGTAGAATGTTAAGATCTTGGTCATTAGGACAAAATCTCATGCATTTTATGCAGCAAAGCAGAAGAACAGTTATCTCCCTAAGGGAGAAAAAGCTGAACCTCATGACAATCATGACCTCCTCCGAAGAGGTCTCAGAGCCAAATTGAGAGCTACCTTTTTACATATGTCAAATTAAAAAGAAATATAAATTTAGTAAGTAAATGCTTTATTTGAAAAGATTATTGCAAGGGAAGATGGGGATATTGCAGTAAAGAGCCTTGACCATAAGCTCTGCAAGTTTCTTGAGAGTTAAACAAAGCTAGCGCTAACTGGCTATGGGGAAAGGAGGGGCGGAAAGTTGGCAAATTGAATAATAGATCAGGTAATGTTTTACCCTGGGGCCAGCCTATTTTCCCAGAGGGGCCTTTCCCGTTGGGTTATATACTGGAGCAGGCTGAGAGTGGGCTCGAGCTCGGACTCACAGACTTCACCAACACAGTGGATCCATGCTGAGAGCCCCGAACAAAGTCAGGGTAGGGTTTTTATGGGTTTGGGAAGGGGGAGTTACAGGAAATTGAGACACAGGTACAGTGATCCAATCATTATAGCATAACATCATTGACTGTAACTTTAACCATACACATTGTCCAGAGTGTTCGTTACTTTTGGCGGGACCCAATCACAACATTTAGAGTATTAACCAATTACAGAGTGGACCCAGGACCCAGGACCCTCACGTAGGGTGTAACTAGCCTTAAGCAATAAGTGATTATCTATAGCTTCTATCCCTAGGCCTGCCCTCAGGAGTGTTAAGCATTTTAGCTGGCCGCTTCTGATTGGGTGTTACTAGGGTGGTCCCTGGTTGAGCAATCTGTGCCCTTTCATTGTCTAATGTCTGGGAAACCGACACTTAGGCCTCCAAAGTCAGAGGGGAAACTTGAAGCCTGTCATGGAGTCAGTTTAGTTCAGACCTGTGTCCTTCCACTGGAAGAAGAGAAGCTTAACCCAAGTTTGGTTGAGAAGCATTTTATTTTCATTGATCAGACAGGGATAATACAGTTCAGCTAATCATTTATGAGACCAAGAATAGGAATTTGGAGGCTCTATTTCTGTGTCAAAAGTAAACAAGTAGGCATCAGTAAGTCTTACCTAAGTCAAATGGGGAAGGATGGTTCCTTGCAGTAAACCACACAAAAGATGGATTGGGGGAACTGGGAAGAGGATTGTTCCTAACCTTCCCTGTACCTTGGGATTCCAGCTCTGGTAAAATTCAACATTATCACATACCTAGAGGTTATTTGGCCCATGACCTTGGCGCTATCCCTACACTGTAAACATTAGAGAATGAGATCCCTAATGGGATTTATCTTTATGTCAAAGGTTAGAGGAAAGATCCAAATTCACTAGACCTCCAAAGAGGCATTCCAAGAAAAAAAAGGCAAGGGGAAGTTGGTCTTTTTGCCTTTAAATGGAGAAAAGCATTTTCATTTACCCTTACAAAGTGCCAGATGTAAGTTTAGCAATTCAGAAGGGTTATTTGGGTTTTAGATTCAAATAGGCAAACCTTTAATAACTACAAGACCTTAGGCAAATCACGAACTCCCTGAGGCTTACTTCAACATCTGTTAAAGGAAGTTTTTGCAGGTTATTGAAAGGATTAAATAAGATCATGTTTATAAAAATCCCTGCTATAAGTATATGTGTATGGCAAACTTAATCTCTTCCCTCAAGTAACAAAATTTAATGGAAGTTCCAGTTGTAGGAAATTGTAATAACTTTGAAAGGAAAACATTTAAATGATTTAATTACATGTGGATACACATCCCTTACAACTTTTGTTGTCTTAAAATTCCAGCATATTTTATTATTTTTTAAAGTTTATTTATTTTGAGAGAAAGTACACAGGAGCAGAGGAGAGGGGAAGAGGGAGAGAGAGAGAGAGAGAGAGAGAGAGAGAGAGAGAGAGAGAGAGAATGAATCTCAAGTGGGCTCCCCATTGTAGAATCCAATGCTGGGCTTGATCTCAACTACTGTGAGATCAAGACCTGAGCCGAAATTAAGAGTGGGGTGCTTAACTGACGGAACCACTCAGGTCCCTGGCCAGCATATTTTATTAACAATCTGTGTCATATATCAAGACAGTCTTTTGAGATAATCTCTGTTGAACTGTCCTATAGGAGTTTGTAGCCTAACAGAACCATTTGAAATCTCTGAGAAAGTTACCCTGATTTCAAATTTGGAGAAATTACTTTCATTTCTATGGGGATAGTAAGAATGCATAATCAAGAAATAAAAGAAGGTACATAATTGTATCATTTAAAAAGATTTGTCTATCATTTACTTAACCATACGTAATCACACTTGACAAACTCTAAATTTAGATCTCATTCTATCCCCATCTCCTAATCCTCACCAGTGGGATCTTGGTCTCCTCACAATTGATCTGAACACAGAGACTAGATCATTTATGGGCAGGGATTCCCATCCAAGTGATCAAACACATATAGGGAGTTCTTTGGAGTAGACATGCCATATTCTGATGGCCTAAGAGGTAACTCCATTAAGGATGAGTAAGATGTTACATATTCATCAATAACACAGGGTTCTTAAAATACCCACATATATGATTTGCTCAGAAAGCCTATTTTTGTGCCAGATGGCTAAAACACACACCATAGTTCTGATATTGTCTAGCCAAGCAAAATTAAATCAATAAACTCTTCTAAGATTCTGAGAGGCAAACAAATATTTCTCTTCCTGTAAATTACTCTCAAATTCCAAAGAGCAAAATCTACTGCAAAAAGGGTCCTAGTGATATTAAGAGTTTAATGCAACAGAAACAGTTTAGCTAGATATGTGTTTTTCCATTCATGCCATTTTTAATCAGGTAGCCAGCAAATACTTATTAATGATTATTATGATTATGATAATTGTGTGATTATTATACTCAAGCACTATTCTAAGCACTTGTTAAAAGTCAGTGAATAAGAAGGAAAATACCTCTTTTGGGGGTGGAGTGTGCCTCATTCTCAGATGGATGCCTACATTCTACTTAAGGATTTATATTCTAAAACATGTTCTTCAATCTGCATATATTCCATAAAACTAATACCATGACTGAAATATTAAATTAATTGTTACTCATTTGTTCATTATTAAGCACTCCTTCATTGTTCAAATTTGAACTTGCCAGTTAAAAGTTCTATTTGGAATTCACTGAAGAAAATAGATATGATATTTTAAATATAGGGCCTATTAAGGGTATATAAGTAATAGGAATATAAGTAAAAAATAAATTTTGTAAACTTCCACTAGTTGACCAGTGCCTTCTAAATTTCTAGCTTTAAGGAAATTAGTATTCAAATAATACGTGAAGTTTTATTTAATTGGTTTTTTTTTTTTTGAGAAGGAGACAGGCTGTGTGTAAGTGAGGAGGGAGAGGGAAGAGAGAGAAAAATCTCAGGCAAACTCCATGTCTTGATCTCACAAACATGAGATCATGACTTGAGAAGAAATCAATAGGGGCACTTACTTGACCGAGCCACCCAGGCGCCCTGATACATGAAATCTTAAGATGCTAATATTTGCACAATATTTTTAAGAAATAAAAATAATTTGAGCAATTAATGTAAAGAATAAGAAAGCGAGAGAATGTTGTTTCTATAAGAGAATAATTCCATAATATGTGAACACTTCTACTTATGAATATGCTTAGCAAAGCTGATTACCTATGTTTGAAAATGTTTCCATTTTTCTCTAAGCCACTCATGAGAAAGAAATAATTCACTGATTGCCTCGTAGGTGTAGATTTGCCTCATTTGACTTTCAAAGAATAATTTTAACTAGAATTACTTCCAGTTTAGGGGGAGACATAAAGATTCTACAAATTGCATTGGTTAAAAGGGCATTTATAAAAAGTGGCACTGTAACCATGACAATGTCACTTAGAGTCATAAAATTCAAACCACACTTTGTCTATATTCCCTTCCTGGTTTCCATCTCTGCCTCTGTGCACCATGGCATATTAGATGCACATTCTGTTAAATTCTCTGCTGCCTTTTCACTCTTTACTGTTGTACGGACAATTGTGTCAATGAAGAGTCCACACACTGAAGCACAAACAGCTCAGGGGGGCGTGTTCACCGTGTTTGTGTGACCAGGTGAAAAGTAGTGTCTTAAACTTGCCCACCTATCTTTATATTCAAAGATGCACATAGAAGTAATCCATTCATCTTATTAAATAATAGATGTTGGACTCCTGTTAGAACAGTGATATATTCCTTGAATTTTCTGGCACTAACATTATATATTAAATTTTTAAAAATATATTAGCATTTTATTCTTCCCAGATTTGCAAGTTAGTAATACTTCCTATTTTCTATACTATTGAATCTATAAAAACATTGACACCCTTAGCTATACGTTTCTTGACTCTAAATCTAAAATGTTAAGCACAAGTAATATTTGATATGAAAATATCAGAAGCTATTACTTAGATATATCAATCAGTTCATTCATTGAAAGGCTTAAAGGGAATCCAAATTACTGAGGACAATTTTCCAACATTATGTTTACTGAATAAATTAATAGACATTTTGGGGAAGAGTCAGTTAATTATAGATACTGACCTCTCATTGCCTTTTCCAGAGGCTGTTGAACTTAGTGGTCCGAACATTTTATCTGCCCGATGATTGCCAATTTTTTTTCAAGTTTCAGATTTTTGTTAGTGCCCCAAATACAGCTGTTCCATTACCAAGTATGTTATATGCATAGGACACTATGGATCTTTTTTTTTTCCTAGCTAGTTTTAAAGTTACTGAGCATAATGAACTTTAAAAACTCTTCAGAATAAAAACTAATGAATAGATAAAAGACTACCTTCATTTGATAAATATCAGTGCAAGAAACTTGTACTTGAGCAAGCTAAGAAAGTCATTAACAGCAGTATTTCTGATGGAACTAATGTTATACCTGCTCAAGCTACACTGAATCTAATAATCTGTGAGAGAAGAAATGCGAAAAGGTATGAAAGCTCTTCATTAAATCAGAAACTGAAATAAAAGAAAAAGTGGCACTTTTTTTCAGTTTTATTCATAGCTCAACAGACAGGATCACAGTGGAAAAGAGATTAATCGTTTAAATGGTGCTGACCTTTTACAATTCTTTCCCCACATTCCAGAAGTCAATTGCTTAACAAATGCATTTCACGGAATGCATGGAAGTTCTAATATGGGCACAGAAGTTTTAATATGGACAGTATTCGAGTTGCAAAGAGGCATGTTGCAGTGCACCATAGCACTATGCACCTTTATGACCAAAGCAGCCAGGGACTACGTCTGGCTGATTCCCCACGCATTAAAATTCTCACAGGTGCAAACCAGGCCACGCTATCAGCCATACTTTACTTAAAGCTCTTCCCTTATATACCCTTGCCTGTCTTCAGAATGGCTCTGAACATGTAAAAATCACAAGCTCCAGGGTAGCCTGAGATGAAATGCAAGTACAGCCCTTTGGAAACCTGATAAGAATTCTGAATACCTTATGCATATTTACTATTTCCTATTTTGCCGCATTTTTAGGAATACATTTTAATAATGTTCAGTAACAGTTTCTAAAAGCAAACTTTGCTAGTCTGTGGTCTACTGGAAGTAACATCTACCCCTACCATGTAAGACTGTGTGCATTGAACAAGTTGGGAAATCACCGCGGGCCTTAGTTATCTCAAAAATGTGGAAAAATAGCTTATCTTTAAAAAAGCAGAAAAGCTGAGAAAATAGGATATAAGGTACACACACACACACACACACACACGCACACACACACACATATACACATATGCAAACAGAAGGAAAGAAAAAGAAGATTTTTATTTCATTCCACACTGAAAAAATAAAAAGGGATAAAGGAAACAATACTTTTTTTCATTTTCATTACCTTCCAGGAACAACATTGAGTTTTTTCATATACATAATTTCCTTTGTTGCGTAAAATAACTTAAGGGATAGATATTTTACAAATAGCTGATTTTAGAAAGGCTAAGTAATTTCTCTGAGATCATACTGTGAATGAAAGGCAGAATCAAGATCTGTCCTTACAGGGTCTGTAAGATTCTACTACCCTTAGATATTTTCCATATTAGTGCTTACAAATGTCATTACTTTTAATTTGTTTATACCTTTAAATTTTTACCATATCTCTACATCACTGGTAATATTTTCAACTTACTTTTTTTTAATCAAATTAACTCTTTTTTTTTTTTACTTAAACTAAGTGTATCTTTAAAACTAAACCAGTTCATTCCAATAAATGAAAAACCAAGTATCCTTTTTCGTAAATAGGAGGTATATTTAAGGTAAATATGATAAAAAGACAAAACATTTATTTTTAAAGTCAGCTCAATAGTCTCCTTTTTTAAATGTTTTTGTAAATTTGTTTTTTATTTTGAGAGAGAGAACACAAGCAGGGGAGGGGCAGAGAATGAGGGGAGAGAACCCCAAGCAGGCCCTGCCTGCACTGACAGTGCAGAGCCCAACCCCGGGCTCAACTGACAAACCACCAGTTTTAGGACCTGAGCCTAAATCGAGAGTCAAGACACATAACCAGTTAAGCCACCTGAGTGCCCCAAATCCCCGCCCCCCCAAATATATCTTGTTAAAAAAAAAAAGACAGTGTTAGGGAAATGTGAGAACTAGCACCAGCAGACACTTTTTCTTTAATGCAGTCAGAAAACTGGAAGACCATGAAGAAGGGTGATTGTCTCACTATGTGAGTCCGTTTTTCACGGGTCTTCTCACCTAACAGTATCTTGGGTGCCTTTAGCAGTGTGCGCACCACTCCGCGAACACGGAGCTCAGTCGTGCTGACCTGCACCTCACACTTAATGACACGGTAACTCTGACGACATGCTGATTGGCCGTCACCCTCCTGCAGTCATGTGCCTTGCACAATTTTCTACTTGAAGTTGGCAGAAACTCTGCATGCAAATTGATTTGTTAGATTAAGTTATAAAAGTACCCTGAACTTTACAGAATTTAATGTCTCAGAAGTCATAAAAATGAAAGAACATTTTCATGTGGTATATCTCCAGAGCCCTGAGACTCTCAGGAGGAGGTGGCCCTCTGGGTTACTACCCCCAACTGGCAGCTAGGAAGCCTGCACCTTGATGCTCTCTAGCACATGCTTTTATTTCTTTTTAAGTGTCAAGTTTTCATTTAAATTTTAATTACTTAACATATTTGGTTTCAGATGTTGAATTTAGCGATTCATCACTTACATGTAACCCCCAGTGGTCATCCCAACAAGTGTCCTCCTCAATGCCCCTCACCCATTCAGCCCATCGGCTGCCCAATCCCTCCATCATCCCTCAGCTAGTTCTCTGTAGTTAAAAGTCTCTTACAGTTTGCTTCCCTCTCTCTCTTTCTTTTCCCCCTTCTCCTGCATTCATGTGTTTTGAACATAAGAGTGAAATTATATGGCATTTTTGAACACAGGAGTGAAATCATATGGTATTTGTCTTTCTCTGACTTATTTCACTTAGCATAATACACTCTAGTTCCATCTACATCATTGCAAATGGCAAGATTTCTTTCTTTTGATGGCTGGGTAATATTCCGTTGTGCACACACACGATATGGAATATATATATATTCATTCCTTTTGTCATATATTGTCATATATATATATATATATATATATATATATATATATATATATCACATCTTCATTACCCATTCATCAGTTGAGGGACACTTGGGTTCTTTCCATAGTTTGACTATTGTTGATAATGCTGCTATACACATCAGGGTGCATGTGCCCTTTTGAATTAGTATTTTTGTATCCTTTGTGTAAATACTTAGGAGTGCAATTGCTAAGTCATAGGGTGCTTCTATTTTTAACCTTTTGAGGAGCTCTGTTTTCCAGAGTGGCTGCACCAGTTTGCATTCCCATCAGGAGGGTGCCCCTTTATCTGCATCCTTGCCAACAACTCTTGTTTCCTGTGTTGCTAATTTTAGCCATTCTGACAGGTGTGAGATGGTATCTCTTTGTAGTTTTTATTTGCATTTCCTTGATAATGAATGATGTTGAGCATCTTTTCATGTGTCTGTTGGCCATCTGAATGTCTTCTTTGGAAAAATGTATATTCGTGTCTTCTGCCCATTTCTTAACTGGATTATTTGTTTTTTGAGTGTTGAGTTTGATAAGTTCTTCACAGATTTTAGATACTGACCCTTTATCCAATATATCATTTGCAAATATCTTCTCCCATCCTAAAGGTTGCCTTGTAGTTTTGTTGTTTCCTTTGCTATTCAGAAGCTTTTTATCATGATGAAGTCTTAATAGTTTATTAATTTATTTATTTAGAGAGCATGTGCACTTGCAAGCAGGGGAGGGGTAGAGGGAGAAGGAAGACAGATTTTTTTAAGTTTATTTATTTATTTTGAGAGAGAGAGAAAGAGAGCAAGCAAAGAGGGGGAAGAAAGAGGGAGAGTCAGAATTCCAAGCAGGCTCTGCACTGTTAGCACAGAGCCCCTTGCAGGGCTTGAACTCACAAACTCGTGAGATCATGATCTGAGCCAAAATAAAAATTCAGACACTTAACTGAATGAGCCACCCAGGTGCCCTCCCCCCAATAGTTTATTTTTGCTTTTGTTTCCCTTGCCCCAGGAGACATATCTAGTAAGAAGTTTAAGAAGTTGCTATGGCCAGTGCTAAGGAAGTTACTACTTGTGTTCTTCTCTAGGATTTTGATGGTTTCCTGTCTCACATTTTAGGTCTTTCATCCATTTTGAATTCACTCTTAGGTATGACATCAGAAAGTGGTCCAGTTTCATTCTTCTAAATGTTGCTGTCTGGGTTTCCTAACATGTTTTGAAAAAAAACTGTCCTTTTCCCATTGGACTCTCTCCTGCTTTGCCAAAGATTAATTGACCATATAGTTATGGATTCATTTCCAGGTTTTCTATTCTGTTTCATTGATCTATGTGTCTGTTTTTATGCCAGTACCATACTGTCTTCAGAACTACAGCTTTGCAATGTAGCTTAAAGTCCAGAATTGTGATGCTTTCAGCTTTGCCTTTCTTTTTTAAGAAACTCTTCAGTGTTGTTCTGTGCTTCCTTATAAATTTTAAGATTGTTTGTTCTAGCTCTATGAAAAATTTTGATAGAGATTTTGATAAGGATTGCATTAAATGTGTAGGTTGCTTTGGGTAATATAGATATTTTAACATTTGTTTACCTATCCATGAGCATGGAATGATTTTACACTTCTTTGTGTCATCTTTAATTTCTTTCAAAAGTGTTCTATAGTTTTCCAAGTATAGATATTGGAAACCTATTTGATTAAGGTTGTTCCCAGGTATCTTATGGTTTTAGATGCAATTGTAGATGGGATTGTTCTTTGATTTCTCTTTCTCCTCCTTCATTGTTGGTATATAAAGACCCACAGCCATCAACGTACTCAGTGGGGAAAAACTGAGAGCTTTTCCTCTATGATCAGGAACAAGACAGGGATGTCCACTCTCACCATTGTTATTTAATATAGCACTGGAAGTCCTACCCTCAGCAGTCAGACAATGAAGAGAAATAAAATGCATCTGAATCAACGAGGAAGTCAAACTTTCACTATTCACAGATAACAAGATACTCTATGCAGAAAACCTGAAAGACTCCACCAAAAAATTACTAGAATTGTTTTTCTGAATCCCTGCCTGATACACGAATTCAGCAAAGTCACAGTTTTAGCACATGTTTTTTAAAATGTCAAATGATTTCCATCAAAATAGAACATTGCCTTCTCAGGCCTCAATTTTCATAGGGAAAGTTTTGATATAATGAAAAGGACACAGACATGGATATTTAATATACATTTGTTTCTGTAGAACAGGTTGATTGTCCACAAAGAAGCTGCCAACATTGTGCCCTAATGCTCCTAGGATAGTTCAAAAAATATCTTTTTAAAGGCCTGTTATTGTTACTGTTATTTTCAACATATGTAAGGGTTCAACATTTTTAGCTGATATCATAGACTATGTCCAAAGGGGATGGGAAAAAGTTACCCATCTGAATACTGAATACTGAATCTGAAAGTTACCCATCTGAATACTGAATACTGAAGTGTGTAAGATTAATTTTGCACAGACATTCTGTGCAGAGCACAAAAGTAGTTTAAATACAATAGTATAACTATTCCATAAAATTTATGTTGAGAGGGTCGGCATGATTTAAGTTGCCCTAAACAAAGTAGGAGATAGTATATCTAACACAGTCTTAAGGAATAAAGCCTTTACAGATAAAGTCCTGGCTTAGTAACAACCACATATGAAAATCTATGTGACTTGAATAAGTGACTTACCTCTCTGTGCCTCAGTTTTCTTATCTGTAAAGTGGAGATAATGATGACACTTTCCTCATTATTATGTTGGTGTTAATAAGAAATGGAATAAAACACTTAAAGTACTTTAAAGAGTGCTTGGCATATAGGAAGCCCTCAGTACATGATAACTTTTGGCCAAATAAATCAAGCCAAAAATTTTGTTGTTAAGGAAAAAAAAAAAGTAACAAAACTATTTAAAGAAGCTAGATGTACTAAGAAAGTTACAATTTGATGGGTTTTTTTAAACAGCTGATTTACAAATACTAATCTCCCATTTTAACCAAGAGACTCAAACATTCATAGTTGGGTTTTTCTTTCAGCCAATAGCCAGCTAGGCTTTGATAACAAAATGGGGTGCAGAAAAGGATGTGCACATTAAGAACGATGTTGAGATAGGGAGGCATGCAAGACATACAACTTATAATATGACCCTTAGCGCACACACATAACGCTTTGGACAAAGAGAAACCCATTTTTGGTAACCTTGAAATTGCACTCGAACATGAAGCTCGATGGTACGTCAAATTAGATATATAAATTCTGAATATGGGGCATAGTTCTATTCATATGCCACAGTAGAAAAATAAGGATTGAAATTTTTCTTTGAGTTTAGTTGACACAGAATGTCGCCTTAGTTGCAGGTGTACAACACAATGACTCAAGTGTAAACCTTCTGTCGTGTTTACCATAAATGTAGCTACCATCCTGCCCCCGTACAATGCTAATACAGTATCATTGACGGTATTCCTCATGCTGTGCCTTTACTAAGAATTTTTTAATCAAATAGAAACTGGAAGTAAAGAAAAACCTGACTATTGAATAAAGGTCTATCTTTTTCACTTTGTCAGTGAGCTCAT
This sequence comes from Suricata suricatta, assembly GCF_006229205.1. Lineage (NCBI taxonomy): Eukaryota > Metazoa > Chordata > Mammalia > Carnivora > Herpestidae > Suricata > Suricata suricatta. The sequence goes on from NC_043714.1 coordinate 31,051,332, forward strand.
AAAACCCAGAGGCTGGAATAAGTTAACAGTTTAAAAGAAATTATCTAGTATCAGTAGAGGTATCCTAAAGCACAATTAGTCATACAAACATTTCATAGATAAATACAGTGATAGGTGCAATGTGTTATTATATGTAAATAAGACAGTTTTCATAGCTCAAGACAAAAAAAATCTGTTACCTTCCCTGACTTGCAAAGTTAAAGACTGAAATGTTATAATGTGTATAAGAATTGAGTACGAATTCTACACAAAAATTAGTGACTCATCTAATAATTTGAAAATATTCTTTTTTATTAAGTTTTATTTATTTTTTAATTTTTTAAATGATTTTATTTACTTTTGAGAGACAGAAAGAGACAGTGCGAGCAGGGGAGGGTCAGAGAGAGAGGGAGACACAGAATCCAAAGCAGGCTCCAGGCTCATGAGCTAGCTGTCAGCACAGAGCCTGATGTGGGGCTCAAACCCACGAACCGTGAGATCATGACCTGAGCCGGAGCCGGAAGCCAGACGCGTAACCGACTGAGCCACCCAGGTGCCCCAAAAGTATTTTTTAAATCACATTACGTAGCTTCACCTTTTCAACACCTAGACTGCACCTCATACCTCAGAAATATATCCATGTGATAAAGAGAAACAATCTTTGCTTTTTTTAATTTAAAAAAAGTTTACATTTAATTTTTTTAAAGTTTTTTTTAATGTTTATTTATTTTTGAGAGAGAGACAGAGCACGAGCAGGGAAGGGACAGAGAGAGAGGGAGACATGGAATCCAAAGCAGGCTCCAGGCTCTAAGCTGTCACCAGAGAGCCCAACATGAGCTTCAAACTCATCAACTGCGACATCATGACCTGAGCAGGACGCACTGAGCCACCCAGGCTCCCCGAAACAATCTTGTTCTTGTGAAAAATATTTAATGTCATCTGTTTTTTAAAAAATTGTTCTTAAAAAATTGCTCTTATCCTTTACTATAAGAAAAATAGTATTAATATGAATTTGAATAGCTTGAAGTTTCATAGTATTCATATGAGAGGTGCAATTTTTCTTAGATTTTACCCAGCATTTTAAATGGTCTTAAAATACAATTTAAAATACCTTTTTTCTTTTCTGATATTGTGATCACATTTGATCTCCATATGTACTGATGCTAAGCAAGGACATTTTTATTTAAACCATCTCTGTAAACGTAAATTGGGTTAACTATATCTGGAAGTAAATTAAGTTGGAAAAGTGCAGCTATTTAATTGATTTTTTTCCTATCTGAGGTATGGTATTTTCTTATGGCATATAAAGTGATAAAATTGGTTATTTCTGTTTGTAGCCAAAATGGGTTCAGTCAATGAGAAAAAAAAAAAGGTGTAGAAATCTAAGTACAAAATATCATTGTCCATCAAGCCTTAGAATAAAGTTTATTTAGAATGTATATATGTACACATATACAAGTAAATACAAGTAAAGCAATTCTTTATGATGCAGAAATCAATTATCTGTGCTTTTCTACTTACCCATATTTATCTCAGCAAAATAGAGATTTTTAGAATAGTTTCATAGGTGCCTGCCCTAACTGGTGCCCAGCACTCATCTACCCAAATCAGTCCAAATGCAGCTCCGAAGCCCCAGACAAATGAACAGTCAGTGGAAACATTCTGCCTAAAACCTCACCTGGACAACCATTTCCCCACTGCCTCCCACCAACACCCCAAGTTAGAAGCAGGTTTGTTGGAAAAGCATGTTGCTGCCTGCCTTCAGACATGGGGCATCCATTCTGTGATGTTTATGTCAAATCGAGTATTTATTTAATGTGACCCTCAAGAAAGAGCAGAATAATATAATTCTGGGCTGGATTTATTTTACTACTTCATTAAGAGCCTTGGCAAGTTACTTTCTTTCCTTGTGTCTCAGACTTCCTTTCATTAAGATGACTGTTTGTAAAATGCTATAGAAATAATTTATAGCTTCAGAGCTACAGTGCAGATGTAGGAGACATTATATGTATGTGCAAGTAATACTGCACAGTGTTTACTCAGCAAAATAATGCCAGGTGTAGATAATACAACAGAAAGCCCCACAGACACAAGGCCCTTCCTCTTTAGTACACAACAGAGTGTAGCGATCATGACTCTTCTGTGCATTATTACAGTCAGGTCTCATGAACAGATGCTATTACAGCATCCTTTCAGGTCCATCAAGTGTGACTTGCTAGAGAAATTTAATTAAAAAGAACAAACCTCTTCAAATAAAAACTTTGATTCGGGGATGATTTGTTCATAGAAATCTAGGGAACAACTCAGCTTATATTGAATTACTTCATCAATTTATTGAATTAAATGCTCCAAGCTCTTATTTACCTTGATCCATACAGAATCACATAACTGATGCTGGCTCTCAATTCTATATTCTCTTAAAAAAAAAAAAAGGAAACCACAGATAAGTGAGGTAATATTCAAAATCTGTTTTTAAAAAGTAACCTACAGAGGATATGACACAATCAGTCATACAGAAAACAGATAAAGTCCAATTTCTAATTCCTTCTATCTATATTACAATTCTGAGATTTTTCATAATCATGATAGTCATAGGTACTACAAGACTCTGAAATCTCTTCTGAATCATTTAGGGTTCTATTCTGTCCAGCTTAATTTGAATGCTAAGAATATTTTGATGACACTATTACTAGGAACTATTCCAAGGCTTTAAGCTTTAAGATTTCTTTTTTGAAATTATATTTCTCAAGTATGCTGATAGCAAAATAGAGTAATATCATCAAGAATGTCATCCCTTTACTATGTCACTTGATCTGTCAGACTAATTTTACTCAGTTTTAAAGTTGAAGCCATTTTTTTATATTCTAACAGTTTGGTGTGTACAGTAAATTTAATTAAATAAAAATTATTAAATAACCATGACAGCCTTTCCCCCAGCTTTACTGAAATGATCATGAATTAACTATACAATTTCCAAGGTCTTTTTAATTTATATCTAAACCAATCAATTTTAAATCACATTTTTCTGGGGCACCTGGTGGCTCAGTTGGCTTTGGCTCAGGTCATGATCTCCTGGTTCATGGGTTCGAGCCCCACGTCAGGCTCTGTGCTGACTGCTAGCTCAGAGCCTGGAGCCTGCTTCGGATTCTGTGTCTCCCTCTCTCTCTGACCCTCCCTGCTCGCACTGTCTGTGTCTGTCTCTCAAAAATAAATAAAAGACATAAAAAAAATTTTTTAATCACATTTTTCTGTTAGACATATCATGACTTCTAAAATATTTCTTCTTGTGGTGCTAAAGTAATTACTCAAAGAACTATAGAAAGCATTAAATTGTGTGAAATTTCAAAATTCATAATAATCTTAGCATTAATCACCCTATGGCATCTAGCACTGGCATTAGCTTATGCAGTTTGGAGTATTATCCTAAAATTATTATTGCCATTTCCAGCATTGAGAGTCACTAACGGTTGATAGACACTATATAACTAGCATGAGAAGTCAGAAATTAATGTGTGACAAAACACAAGTTATGTGCCAAATAAAATTACTATAATTTATCAATTCAACTAGTCAAATGTGATTGTCAGTGAGCCCAGAACACTCAAGACACAATTATATTTTCAGAAAGTATCAGGGAGTAGTTTGGGGAAAAAAAATAAAAGAAATGTTAATGTGTTACTATATGTATAACAGAATATCCAAGTTCTGGTAAATCATATAATTTAGCAATATGATTAACTTTTTTTCAGTGTTAACTAAATTTTATACAGATGTTTTAAATAAAATTATGTAACTCACATTAGATAATTTTACTATAAAGTTAAATGTTCTTTTTTCTTAATCAAATATATTTTTATAACATAAAAGTTCTCCTTTAGATAGATGACTAAAGCAAAATTTAATTAAAATGGTTTTTAAATTAATTCAAGATGGAACTTTAAAAAAAAAAAAAGAAAAATCCAGGCATATCTGCTTTAAAGCACAGAAAGGCAGGTAGTAAGTTATGTGCAAATCCTGGAATACATCCAGTAATTCCATGTCTTTTCTCCCGCTCACCGTCAGGGCACCAGTGTATTTTCATATCCCAGTTGAGATCACCTGTACTAAAATTGATGATATACCCAGTCTGCTTCCATACTGTCCTCCCTCCCACAACTGGGCAGAAGAGAATATTAAGGAAAGCACTGGCCTTAAATAACAGCCTGGATTTGATTTAGGCAAGACACTCACTCTCTGATTCAAGAATTAATGATAATATAAGGATGATTCTTGCCCAAAAATCGACCTCACTGGTTTATAAAGAAAACCAAAAGTGTTTTACAAACTTCTTATACAAATAAGAGTTATTATGATGATTTGTGGCTCATGCCCACAGATTTAGCCCAGGCCCAGATTCTAAGAATAAGTCAAACCAGTCTCTACATGGAATGAATTAAGAAAGCCTCAGCTAAGTAATTCAAATTCCTCAGATTCTAAAATCTTCTCGCTGTAAGCTTATTACAGTTGCTCTAAGCTTTTTTCTAATAACTGGATCTACCTTTATTCTTTGGAACAAACAGGGTCCCAAAAAATAAATGAATAAATAAATCAAAACCAGAAAGTCTTATTCTTCAGATGCCATCTTTTAAGTCCTAATTACAATCCACATCCCCCTTTAGTAGATCTCAGCCTTCCTCTCTCCTGCCATCTTAAGATAACTGACCTGAATCCATCCCCCCACAGAGGGGACCCTAGTACTTCTATAATGTTCAAATTCTGTCTACCTGCCTGGCTTGTCACCACAGTTTTTAGATTTGCGTGCAATGTTTCATCTAGCAACTTAGCAGATTTAGACTCAAGATAGCAAATTCTTCTCTAACCACAATTTTCTATAAAAGGAGCAAAATGTCTTGTGAGGTAAAGAGTTCTGCATCCCCTAAGGTAATCAAGCCAAAGCTATGTACCTATCAGCGTTGATTACTGTGGAAGGCACTGCTGTTCTGGTTGGGAGGTTAGACAAGATCACTCTACAGTCCTAGGTCACCTGCTTAATTAGCAACTCTGCTACTCTGCTTCTCTGATGCTTTGGAGCGAGAATGGATAAGACAATATATAACTCCTACCATGTTTGCTTCTTACTTCACTAAACAAATTATTCTTTTACTGAATCCAAGAGACAACATGCTATTTGCCTTATTAGCATTTTATTTGTGATACCAAGTAAATGAAATGCACTCCAGAAACACAAATGTTCTTTGTGTGTAGATGTTAAAACCTGTTACTGCTCTAATGTCCTTGTTAGAGAGAGCCATATTTAGTTCTAGAAAATGATGTCATTAACTCTGAAAAGAGTGAGTTTTTTTTAATCACATATGGTTAGCCATGAACCAACACCAAGCATCCATAAAGGAGATGGTATTTCTAATTATACTTTTACTTTACATAACACACTATTGTCACTTCACTATCAAAACTGTTAACATTCTCTCTATAAGTCAGTCACATAAAGTAAACTAAAATGTGAATGATGCAAAGCTGGTCAGTCACTTTATAAGATTTGTAGGGATACAATGCATTTGGATTTGGTACATAGAATTAAATTATTTTAACATTTTTTCTTTTACTTTTATTCTGGTTTTATACTATGTATTATATTTTCCTTCAGTTTTAGGAGAGGAAATAAAACATCTTAGCATTACTCACGCAGTAACTTACGCCTATTATATCATACTAAAGGACTGGTTTTCCCAGCCTTTTCATCTTTCCCTTTGGTTACGGAATAACAAAGCCTACTGATTTGAATATTTGTGATCCAATATAGATATGTAAGATCTTTTTTTGTATCGTCGCCATACTTATTTCTTGCACACTGGGAGAGAGATGGAGAATAGGATAAAAACATGGAAGTTATTGGGCAGAATAATGGGTGTGGATTACAAAACTGAACTGTTAGGAATTAGAAGCAAAATATTAAGTAAGGAGAGAGGAGGTGGTATGGAGACAAAAAAGTGGTCCAGAAGATGGTTTACAGTAGATTCGTGACTTGCTAAGAGTCCCTGTAGTTAATCGAGAATTGACCCACCTTAGGGGCATGTGGGTGGCTCAGTTAGTTAAGCATCCAACTTTGGCTCAGGTCACGATCTCATAGTTTGTGAGTTGGGGCTCCACATCAGGCTTTCTGCTGTCAGCACAGAGCCCACTTTGGAACCTCTGTCCCCCTCTCTCTGCCCCTCCCCCACTTGGTCTCCCTCTCCCTCTCTTTCTCTTTCAAAAATAAATAAACGTTAAGAATTTTTTTAAAAAGGAAGAAGGAATTGACCCAAATTAAATAATTTTGATGGTATTTAGGAGAAGTGAAGCAGGAGAACTCCTACCAAAATAACTATTCACACTAGTAAATTAAACATCCACAGTTCTATGGATGCTGATGAGACAAAAGACTTTGCTACTCACAGCAAAAGACATAGGAGTATCGGGATAGCTGTCCTGGTTTCCTAAGCTCAAGACCCAAGTCCAAGATGGGGGGCCAGGTGAAGCTGACACGTAGTTCGGGGCCCTGCAAAGGAGAGATCTAGACAAGCCAGCTTTCCAGCAAGCAGTAAGCGAGCCTATTCTTTGTCCAGACACAAGATTCATTGCAGAACGACATGGTGCATTCCAGAGAGGAGTTACCTCACTTCTCGAGATTACCAGCCAAATAAATAATTCTAAGAAGTAGTTTTGGGGAAGAACAGAGTTTCGTGATGTTATTCCACTCAGCTGGACACGAAGGAGGGAGAACGGCCCACTCACAGAAGACTGCTGCTCAACAGTGAAGCGAATTAGCGTTACTCAGGAACTAATCAGAAATGTGACCTCCTGGGCCTCATTCCATACCTAATTGACATAGTGCATTTGGACTGTTATAACGAAATACTACAGACTGGGCAACTTATAAACAACAAACATATATTTCTCAGAGTTCTGACAGCTGGGAAGTCCAAGATCATGGCAGTGTTCGGTGTCTGCTGAGACCCATTTCCTTGTTTATAGACAGCAAGCAGTCATTTGGTATGTCTTCATATGGACACATACGGAAGAAGCAAGGGAGCCTCCTGGGACCTCTTTTATAAGGACATGAATCCCATTTATGAAGGATCTGGGATCATCACCTAATCACCTTCCAAAACCCTACCTCCTAATACCATCACACTAGGGGTTAGGATTTCAACCTGTGTATTTTGAGAAGATCAAACAGTCATACCATAGCATTAGTGAATCAGATATTTAGCAACCTGAATTTACTGTGCTACTCAGTAATTCTGAGGCCTCTTAAAGTTTGAGAACCAAACATGTAAGGAAAGAATTCTGGATAGCGCTCAAGATTCTGGGTCTAATTAGGGTTTCTACCAACTCCCTGAGCATGCTTTTCAAACTGTCGGTGCCTTAATATCTTCATCTATTATTACAGGAGAGGGTCAGATAATTTCTGATTTCTTATTGCCCAAGTTCCATAAAGATCTATATCCCTTGACATGTAGTTTATAAATAGTGCCTATATTAAAGACCTTGATATGTATATATGGCAAGTGCTGGGAAGCTAGGAGACACAGCAGCCACACAGACAGAAGAACCCGTAACCTCACAGGCTCACAGAACTTACTTGTCAGCATGCTGGGAGTAGAACAATACCTCAGAGGAATGTGAAGTAACCAACCTGGTATATCAGAAGATCTGTTTGTGAATTTGTGGTGGGAGCTATCACTTTTAGGGAGGCCAGTGTTGTTTCCTCTGGTCTGAGCATTTTCTTCCAAAAGGCAAACTGTTATGAATTATAAACAGAAGCCTTCCCTGGGGAGCATGGATTTTGAGCAATGAGTTGACTGAATGTTCTGAGATTGCCTGATGTGTCCACATCTGTCACATAGGCCAGGTTCACTTCCGGGCCTTGGATGCCTTCTTCTGTGGAGAACACCTTCTCCTGAATGGGTGCAACTGACCTACCCTCCAAGAAGTTACTCTTCTACTCTTCTGCACTTGCAGTGTCAGCCAAGTCTCTTTCAGATCAACACTTTTCTTTGACAGATTTAACAAGTTTCAGTTAGTTCTAGTCTAGACTCAGAGACTTAGAAACTCTTTGCCTCTCTTAAGTGACACTGCATATTCTTTACCCTGATCACTTAAGTAATGATTTTAGAGTTAAAATCTCAGAAGATAGCCTGATTGTTTTATTTTCAAGTTTCTGATGGGCTACTGCACTTTCAGTTTTCCCTGTGTTTCCCACATCACTCAGCCCCTAGATCTTAAATGACCATCAGCTCGGGAATGGAGACTAAGCCTCCAAGAACTACATAATGGAAGAGTTGCCTTCACATGTAGCCATCCCAGTGAGTGAGTGGCCATCTTAGTTTTCATGCCACTTATGAGTTTTGTGATGTGATTCTTTTAGCCTAAAAGTATAATGCAATTCTGACCCCAAGAGCTTATTAATAAAAAGCAAGTTTTAACTTATAAGGAACAGCAGCTGCCAGGAATATGTTTATGTTATTTAGAAATTTGAATTGAATTGTAAAAACTAAATGTATTCACATTGTCTATAAAAAGTGAATGGCTGAATAGTTGCTCAATAAACATGATCAGTGGTAACAACAAATATAGATAGATAACACTTTCTTGTTAGACTATGCTTTTCTATAAAATGTTATACAGCCTATATTTTCCACATGTTTTCTTTCACCTCTTTTGCTTTAATGGATGCTACCTAAAAAATATGAATTATCTATAGTTTTTAAATTTTTTATTAGTTACAAATCTCAATTAGAAAAAAGATAAAGAAGCATTTCTGATACTAAAAAAGTCACAAGGCTTTTTAAATTTGTTTAATGTTTACTTATTTTTGAGAGAAAGATAGAGAGAGCATGAGTGGGGAAAAGGGCAAAGTGAGGGAGACACAGAATCCAAAGCAGACTCTGGGCTCTGAGATGTCAGCAGGCAGCCCAACGCGGGTCTCAAACTCATGAGCCACAAGATCATGACCTGAGCCAAAGTCGGACACTTAACCAACTGAGCCATCCAGGCACTTCAAAATGTGATTTTTTTTTGTAGGGCTGTTAGTAAAATATATTTATTCTACCTATTACTATATCTATAAAAAGATGTTCAACATCACTAATCATCAGGGATATGCAAATCAGAATCACAGTGAGGTATCACCTCATGCCTTTTAGAATAGCTATTATCAAAAAGAAAAAGAACAAGTGTTGAAGAGGGTGTGGAGAAAGGGAACCTTCATGCACTGTTGGTGGGAATATAAATTGATGTAGCCATTGTGGAAAACAACATGGAATTTCCTAAAAAAAAATTAAAAATAGACCTACCATACAATCTAGCTATCCTGTCTGTAGCTATTTATCTGAAGAAAATGAAAACACTAATTTGAAAAGATATATACACCCCTATGTTGATTGCAGCATTATTAACAATAGCCAAGAATAGAAACAACCTAGTGTCAATGGATGGATGGATGAATGACGAAGGTATGGTATACATATCCAGTACTACTAAGCAATTAAAAAAGAAGGAAACCTCACCATTTGGGACAACATGGGTGGACCTAAAGGGTATTGTGCTAAGTGATATAAGTCAGAGAAAGACAAATGCCATGCATGTGATCTCACTTATATTTGGAATCTAAAAAACAAAAAAGAAACAAAACAAAACTCAGAGATACAGAGAATACATAAGTGGCTATAGTGGGGTAAAGAGGGTTTGGAGTCAAAAAGACCAAAGATGGTTAATTCTATGGTGACAGATGATAAATAGACTAATTTTAGTGATCACCTTAAATACAAAAACTGAATTAATATGTTGTACACCTTAAACTAATATAATGTTATATACCAATTTTATATCAACAAATATATATATATGTATATGTACATATACATATATATACACATATATGTGTGTGTGTATATATATATATATATATATGAGGTTTAAGATTAAATGTGCTTCCCCTATAGATTAATACTCTCCTTTTTATCTTTGTCAAGTAGAAATACATTGCTTGGTTCAGTACAATCCAGGCCCATCTGAGTGGCTCTTTTTGTTTTTGTTTTTCAGACATGGGAGAGATTGAGTATTGGAAAAGCATAAATCATCAGGATAATTTGTTTTAAAAGCATCTAGACTCCCATATAGCCACTAGATAAATTACCCACTATTCAAGAGAAGGAAAGCACAATTAGTTTCACATTATAGTCAGCCAATCAACTCCTTAAGTGATGTCGATCTTGAGACAAAGGCAACAAGAAAGTATAGTTGTGCCCTTTCTCCCCTGCCTTTAGAAGCAAACAGCATCCTTTGATCAGACTGGAAGCTCTGTGGAAAGCTTAGTGAATATATTTTGCCATTGTTTTTAGATAAAGAGAATTGTATTCATGACTTGTATCCATATGGTTAATAATACTTACTTCGTAATGCAAAGTTAATGAAGCTTTTGTTTTGTACTAGGGACAGGCAAATGCTTTGAAGCTTTATGGCAAGGAAGTAAGACTTCAGTAAATTATTTTCAAACCTCTTTTTCTTCTTGCCAGGATAATTATTTTTATGTAATCATTTACAATCAAGGGGCAAAGGAAGGGGCAGGGAGAAATCATACTAGTGATAATGGAATGTGCACAAAAAATCTGCAGGCTGTTTTTCTCTTCTTACAGTGGATAGTTTCTAAACAAGCACTCATTACCTCTTTTGAGACAAGCAGGATTGGTGTAAGAATATGCTAAATGATGAAGTCCCAAGGGTTCAGTTTTGCTTT
>NC_043714.1:31062187-31098157 GCF_006229205.1 Suricata suricatta
GGGGGAAGACAGGTGGTGGTGATGGTGGAGGGCACTTGAGGGGAAGAGCACTGGGTGTTGTATGGAAAACAATTTGACAATAAAATATTATGGAAAAAAAATTCTTTTTAAATAAAAGAGGAAAAAAAAAAAGAATATGCTAAATGAATGTCATCTGCCATGACCTAACCTGGAGAAACTCAGTAATTAGTAAACTTTACAAACACAGCTGCTGTGGCATTTTAAGCATCTTGCATGTGTATTAAGAGCAATATATGAAGGGCTCACAAGAAAGAGGGTAACTGAGATCATATAAATGAAAGAGCTTTAGTTCCTTCTTCCGCACAACTGTTAACAGTCAAAACCCAAAACCACTCTGCCTTACGTTCACACGTCAGCATCATTCTACAGCTTAAACTTAATTTTCGTTATTAGGATATTCATTTTCACATTGGGAATGGATTATTGTTGGTATGTGCATATAGAAAATATATAAAACTTCCTTTTCTTAAGTTTATTTTTTGAGACAGAGAGAGTGCGTGCACAAGAGGGATGATGGGACAGAGAGAGAATCTCCCTGTCAGCACAGAGCCCCCCATGCAGGGATCGAACTCACAGACCATGAGATGATGACTTGAGCTGAAGTCAGACATCTACCTGAATGAGCCACCCAGGTGCCCCAAACTTCCTTTATACCACACAACACATGGCATGCATGCTTTGTTCCAGAAGTTCACAACTTTGTGCTTTAAATGTATTGACTCTATGTACAAGGACACTGCTAGGAACTGCACAAAGAACACATTTGAATAATGTTTCATTTTTAAGAACACACATATGTGTGATCAGTAACCACATAGTATAGACTGGGTGAGGAAGAAGAGGAGGAGGAGGAGGAAAGGAAAGAGGAAGGGAGGCAGAAAAACAAGAGAGAAAAGAGAGCGAATCACACTATCAAAATGTACTTAGACCTTAAAGTTTCCTTCCTGAGGATATAAGTTTTAAGTGCTTTTGACTAGAGAATAGACTATTTAGGGTGTATATTTGCTTATTCTTAGATGATCAATTTATGAAATTTTAAAATCAAAATTATTAGGCATTTATTATTGTGATCAAGTACAGCAAGGTTTATAAAGTACTGAGTCCTCTGAAAAATGATTGTCCCAGATTTCTTCACTTGATCTTAGCCAAAAGGCCGAGAAGCGATATGTCCCAGATTTCTTAATTAAATAGCATTCAGGCATTGTAAATAAATAGCATTTGTACATTTAGTATATTTTATATCGTTTTTAAAATTCATTTGTCTAGTTTAACATATCTATCTGAGAATGAAAGAATTCCTAAAATATGGTGAATTCAATGTAGCAATATGGCCTAAGGTTTTCTTAGACTTTCCAATACCATGTACAAACATTAGATTTAGTCATAAGATTTCAAATCACAAAATTGAACTCCTATGTCTCAATCAATTTTTAATTGCATATTTTGAACTAAAACCACAGGACTGGCACGCTCATAGGCTAAATTCCTTACATAATACAAGTATTTGCAGTATCAAATGTTCAAACATTTTTTTCTCAACACAAAAATATTAGTACTACGATTTCTATTCTTTCAAACACTTTATATTTAATTCGGTGTCTAACAAGAATTAAGATATGTACTCACTAAGGAAGAAGACATCCCAGTAAACTGAAATTACTCAGATGTATATGCTTTTGAGGGTGACAAATGCATATTCATGAAGGAAGAGAAAGTCCCATCCTAGTTCACTGATACTTTAACTAGGAATCGTGGCCCGGAGAGATCTGGAGCTCCGGACATCCGTGCAATTCTCACCGCCCCAACTGCCATACTCAGTCTTTTTCATAATCTCCATATCATGTGGGCTTCAAACATTTAATGGAAGGGGAAGTTGCATAATCTCTGGCTATTCACAGGACTCAGCAACTGTTGGGAAAGGCAGCCTGTGCCTTTGGTCTTTTAATGCCCATTCGGCCACAGAAGAATAGGCCTTGGGCTTGGAAGGCTTCCTTATCAACAGAGAGCCCACAAAGCCTATCAGTTCTATCACCTTGTATGAAAATATCTTTCCTGGTTGAGATTCAAGGAGTGTTTCTGTATTGCTTAAGTGGGTATGTTAATGACTGTCAGACACAACTTGCAATATTTCAGCCTTCAAGGGGTGGAGTTCAGGGCCCTGTAATGCAGCAAGGAAGGGTTATGCATAGGCCAATGGCCTTGCATCAGATGCTTCGGGACTGGCTAGCCATGAGGGACCAAAGCACACCACTAGAGCTGGAAAGCGTTGTTCCACTCAATGCTGACTGTGTCTTGTTTTCCTCGCCAACTCTGATGCCAACATACAATTGACATAAATGCTTGGAGTCCCTCCCTGAGATTGATTACTGATGGGTGGTATTTGCTCCCCGAGGCCTGACAACTGACGCACAATGTCTTTCTCAACAGCAACTCCCAACTAAATTGATTACCTTGATTTGCCTGTCTTTGTCTTTTAAGACATATAACAGATTTTCCATCTAAAACTGCAAAAGCTTTGATGGGCTGATAGGTGTAATTATATTTTCTGTCTAAATATAAACCTTGAGCTCGATAGGATTCTAAGAGAAACGCATGCCTATTCCCACTACTGAAATTTTGCAATACTTTATCTTAATATTCATATACAATTTCTCAAATAAGTTCTATCAATGAAATTTTGGCTCTTATATGATGTTTCTGGCTCATGGTTGTATGAGGAGTCTTTCATTGCCCTTCTTACATCTAGCTTTCTTTTTTTATAACCAAGATTGTGTAACTCAGATCAGAAATCTGTATTGCTTTTTCTCCTATCCCAGGTGTATAAGGCTTGGGACTGCACTGTTCAAAGCCTGTTACAGGGGAAAGTGTCCTATGGTCACTCCTTACTCTTGTGAGGAGCCGCAAAATGCAAAAGCAACTCCAATCTCTTTCCGTAGCCTAGAATCTCAAGTGGCTCCCCTCTGACTTGGTCAAGGGCTTTGACTGAAAGATAATTGCTGATCTCAGACAATAATAAATGGACTGGATCTTTAAAAATCATAGCATACTGTAACTGTAAATAATTTTAGTATTGCCTACCATGAAGGATCCAAGAACCTAAAGTTCTCAAAAATGTTTTTCCTAATGATCTAGTTCTTCTTCTATCATCTCCTGATTTCCCTTGAGAACCTAACTTATATATACATGTGCCATCAACAGTGAAGCATAAATCTCAATATTCTAATACTTTTTTTCTTTTCTCAGTTTCTACAGATAAAGTGATCTGAAGTAATGAATGATGTCATGAGAACAGAAAAGAGAAACTGTGACAACCCCCCGAAATGTGAACGGAGGTTTCTTACTGGATTGCAACTTCTTTGATTCAATTTATTAAAAAAAAAAACCCAAATAAGTAAAATGGACAGTATTGTTCAATTTTAGAAATTCCACTTCTTCTATGTTCTAAGCTATATAATTGTCAGATTTTTATGGTTTAGATTGTAAATGTGTTTTCCCCTTTGCTAATTATGTTGTGGGTTTTTTTTAAGTCTTTAAAAGTCTTAAAATGTGAAGGACATTTATGAATGGTAAGGGAGACACTGTATACAAATGTATATTTGTAAAAGCTATTTTTATGATTAGCATGTTTTACTGTTGATCATATATAAAGTCAGGTGATACTGCAATTCTATGTTTAAAGCTTATTTCCAACACTGTCATGTAAGAAAAGATACATTGTAAGCTAGTTTTTATAATTTATTTTTAATTTATAGTTTAAAGTACTTTAGATCATAATGATAAAATACTTGAAAAGGTTATATTTCTGCCCTCCACAAGCACCACTTTTATGAATAAAGAATGCAAATATTTCAGTGATTCAATAGCGAAAGGACTGTTGCTTTGATGCGTGATTAAATTGAGCATTCTCTACTCAACTGAAATGATCCAACTGTTACCCAATACTTCAGTCTGAGTAGGAGATCCTATGGACAGATTAATGCCAATATAGGTAAAAACTATACTGGCAGGGAAAGATTGTCTTGTCTTTGGTTCCCAAAAGTTAAATAGTGTGTATATCACTTCACTGCATCTCCTATCACTAGGAACGCTCCATTCCCAAGCATTGCAAGTGTTTTCCAGATGCTCTTTGCTGTTGTCTTGTGCTGTGGAAATGGAAGAACCCATTTTCACAGACTGTAGGAAAATTCAGCATATAATTTCTTAATAAATACTGTTTCTTTTAAAACAAAGTTGGTGTGTATCTTTCCTTTGGGACTCAGTTTTAATACTCAGCTTGACTTTTTATGTCTCTGCAGTGCCAAAAGTTAGTACAATAATGAAAGTAACATATGTTACTAAAATGTGTGTTATATATTTTATTATACCCACACTTTTCATGGAGTGACCTGTATTCTAGAACACATTAATTTGCTATGTAATAGCCAGGTGGCCCTCAATTCTCGACAGAAATCACATTCTGGTTTACATTTCTAGAAGGCATATTTTTCTCATTCAAATGTAGAGTTTTAGGAAAATATTTCAGGATAGAAAGCAAAGCTACCCCAGAGGCATTTATGTGCTGTCAGACTAGTGTGCTGCTAATGACTCCTCATTAAAAGTAGAGAAACGTGTGTGTAATGTCACCAAGGATGCTTAGAGGAATTCAGGCCTCCTTTTTCCAAAGAAACTAAAGAGAATCTAAAATCACCTTGGTATATTTACTTGTATTTCTATTTTAATTTCTTTATGGTAATTTATCCACTTTCTTGATGCATTTCAAATAAAGTGAATCAAAAAGTATACAATCCTATCCTAAAAAAGGTGCCCCAAACTAAAATTGCAAAAGCAAAAATTAAAAATTTGCACACGAGAACCTAGGGTCGGGATCTGAAATGTACTTACCTTTCCTGGGACTGTGAAAAACACAATGTAGTGTGCTACTTTTTTTTTTTTTTTTTTTAGAGAAATCAAGCAGGAGAGGGGGGCAGAGGAAGAGAGAGAATCCCAAGCAGGCTCCGCACTCAGCACAGAGCCTCACGTGGGGTCAATCCCACAACCTGGGATCATGACCTGAGCAGAGACGAAGAGTGGGCCACTCAACCTAGGCACCTCTGTGGTACACTATATTTGATGACCATCAAAGTATTGGAGTATTGGAGAGTACTGGAGAACTTGCAACTGTTGCGATTGAACTATGACGCTGAAAAGAATCTGTATACAGTTCTACAAAGGAATAAAATCAGCAGAGTGATTTCTTGGTTTGCTGCCAACTAGATGCATTTTGTCTGGGATAGGCTGATGCTCCAGAAAGGAAATATGGCAGGCACTGTGTATTAAGAGAATCCACATGTGAATTTGAGAAACTTAACAGAAGACCATGGGGAAAGGGAAAGAAAAAAAAAGTAGTTACAAACAGAGAAGGAGGCAAACCGTAAGAGACTCGTTAAGAGTTACAGAGAACAAACTGCAGGTTGAGAGGGGCAGGGAAAATGGGTGATGGGCATTGAGGATGGCACTTGATGGGATGAGCACTGGGTATTGTATGTAAGTGATGAATCATGGGAATCTACTCCCAAAAGAGCACACTGTATACACTATATGTTAGCTAACTCGACAATAAGTTATATTAAAATAAATAAATAGATAATTGATAGATATATGATAGATAAAATCCATATGTGTATATTTTTTCAAGTTTCCATTTATCTATCCTGAATAGTCAATAAACAGTGTAGCATTTATAACCAGCATTATCATAAATTAAGAGTATCTACTTTCCCAGATGTTCATCAACTATTCTGAAAGTAAGATGAATAATTAAAATGTACAATTCTTTGTTATTGGACTTAATTTTCTCCACACAGGCCTTGAAGTATTAAATCATGGGTCTTTCCCTTTATACATTACCTATTCCTGACTTAAGAATTTCTTTTGATAACAAAGATGGATAAAATATATACCAGATCAACAAAGTATAGATTATATGGGATTATAATCCCTGAAAATTTAGTGTAATAATTTAAAAGGGAGCTTTTTTTTTAATGTTTTACTTTATTTTTGAGGGAGAGAGAGAGAGAGAGACAGCGTGAGCAGGGGAGGGTAACAGAGAGAGGCAGACACAGAATCTGAAGACAGGCTCCAGGCTCTGAACTAGCTGTCAGCACAGAGTCTGATTGGGGCTTGAACCCACAAACTGTGAGATCATGACCTGAGCTGAAGTCAGATGCTTAGCCAACTGAGCCACCCGGGCCCCTAAAAGGGAGCTTTTAAGAGATGATGAAGGCAGTGTGGATTTCTAGCTCCAAATAACATCAGTTCCATTATAGAAGTGCAAGGGGAAAGGAAGGAAGCATTACCCACTGCATTCAACTCAAGAAAAATGTGGAGAAATAGACCCACTGCTTATGAAGTTAGGTCAACGAGTCACTGGTGACAATGTGACAAATTTTGCTTCCATCTTTTAAACAAAGCTTGAAAGCAGAAATACACAACAAAATAAACTGAGATAGAAATGAAGCAGAAAATAAGAAGGAAACTATTTTAAATGGGTTTAAGTTCAGAAAACAAAAATCACAAATGCAAATACCTATCAAGGCCTGATAAGAAATATAAATGAAAGAATCAGGCAGGAAGCCTCTCAGGCTACAGTAAGTGCAACTGTGCTGATGAGGACAGATCCACCTCTTAGTTCCAGCTGGCTACCTGATCCAGAAACATGGCCCTGGATGGGCCAGGTGTCCTGAGTTTTCAAAAGGAGGTGGACATCCAGAGTTTTAAATAGCATAGGGGTCCCTGGGTGGCTCAGTCGGTTAGGCATCTGACCTCGGCTCAGGCCATGATCTCAAGGTTAGTAGGTTCAAGTCTCTCATTGGGCTCTGTGCTTACAGCTCAGAGCCTGGAGCCTGCTTCAGATTCTGTGTCTTCTTCTCTCTCTCTCTCTGACCCTCCCCTGCTCATGCTCCTTCTTGTTCTTGGAAATAAATAAACATTAAATGACATATCCTTCTTTTGCCTTGTTTTGTTTTAATATGAATCTGAAGGTGAATGAAACCATATCCGTGATTTATGTCCCCAATATAACAGTTGTAAAAGTTAAGAAAATAACCTCACAATAATGAATAACAACAAATTTAGGATTGTCTATAATGAGAAAAAGGAAATAGAATGGGGGTATTAAATAACATCTGTAACATTTAATTTATTAGGAAATATATTTGAATCAAATATTTTGAATCAAATAAATATCAAATGTTAAGGTTTGATAAAAGTCAATGGAAGTTACACTGATACTCTTTGTATTTTCTCTATTTTTTGTACAATTAATTGTACAAAATGTAATTTGTACATTGTAATCACCTACAATGGAAGTAGGTGATTTATATCTCAATGTTTAAATATAGGTAATATAAATGTACATATATATTGATGATACAGAGATGTGAATTCTATAAATAGCATATATAGAAGCAGAGATTTGGATCTTTAGATTCATCAGAAGTCTGAAAGTTTGTAATCTACCTTTCATAGAGATGTGCAGATTCCTAGAAAAGAGTATCACTTCAAGAAAGAAAGACTTGCTATTCCAACATTTCAAAGACATTTCTGGAGAGCAGGAATTTATAAGTGAATCTCCTATTTGTTGTTCAAAGGTCTTCCTATAAGCCCTTGGGATATTTAGAACCACTCTAGGGATCTACTTGTGATTCATGCAAGAATCAGGTGTACGTAAGCATGCCAAACAGTCCCCAGGTTTATTCTGTGTAGGAATAAGGACTGTACCTTCTCTGCCTTTATATCCTACACATATGGTACCTTGTACATAACAGGTTATTTCTACATAAATGTTTGGAGAATTGAAAGAAACTGTGTGTTCTGTGTTTTTACCTTATTATAAAAAGTTTTAAAAGCTGTGATTTGTTAAGCAACCACTATGTGCCAAGCTTTGTCTGCATTACCACCAATGCACACCGGAAAACTGAAGAATAGGAATTGTCAGCTCCAGTTTCCAAATAAAGAGAGAAGGTCATTTATTCATTCATCAATTCTTTATTTAGTACCAACCCCATGCTAAGTGTTACAACTGGCAATATGGGTCCAGCTGTAAATAAAAAGACTGAAATTCTTACTCTTCTGGGGGGTAATGCATAATAAGCCATTGACAGAAAGATGTAAAGTATTCCGGATGATGATGACGATGATCAAAGAGGAAAAGGCAAAGCAGGGAGGGAAAGAGGGTCCTGAGATCTTAAACAGGCTGATCAGGGAAGACTCTGGGTAAGATGGCATTCAGGCAGAAGTGTGGAGTAGGTGAGGGTGTGAGCCTAGTCACGCTTTATGGGAAAAGTGTCCTGAGCATGGGGGACAGCAAGTAAATCCCCTGAGGGGAAATGTACTTGGTGTGTTCACAAACAACAAGGAGGGCAGTATAGCCAGATTGGAATAAATGAGGAAAAGAAAAATAGGTGATGCCACAGAATGGCCCAGATTTCAGATCATAGAGCCTTACAAGTGATTCCGAGTTCACTGGTTTCTTTAGACGGGAAAACAACAGGAGACTGCGTGTGTAGGGATGATAGGGCAGACTCAAAAATTAGAAGAATCATTTAGGCTATTATGTCCTGAATAGACTATAAAGAAGAGAACCCAAAAATCCCTGCATTCTAGGTTGAGAAACAACTATATGAGTTTGGTTTGAGAATAGACTGATATGATCAGGGCAGAGAAAACTGCTCATTCACTCATCAAATATTTGTTGAGCCCTTACTGTATTCTACATGTGTACTTGACAATGGGCATGCAGTGGTGGACAGAGACACATTTTTTTTCTCATGGCACTTAATCTAGCGAACAGTGTTAGGAAATAGCTGAATAAAGATAGCAAGAATAAAAAAGTTTAAAAAGACATTGCAAAATAAAAAGAATGGTTTATGCCAAAGTCCTTTTCCTTACAGCTCTGATGGAAATGGTTCAAGAAGCACTTTTTAAATTACCCTTGCGACCAGCAGATATAAACAGCATAAGTGCCTCAAAGGATAAAGGGACTCTTCTAGATCCATAGGATACATCAGTCGACAAAAGAGGTGAAACCCTCAACCTTGGTAAAATTTACAAGTGTCGAGTCTATATTTTACATAAAGATAATCACTAATAGAATTAGGAACAAGTATGTACCCCACAAATCCTCAAAGATGACAGAATTAAGCCCTGTCTGCACCCCGAGAAAGAAAGAAGAACGACATAAAGAAAGAATAGAACAAACAAAGGAAGAGCGAAGGAGGGAGGCAACCAGGTAGGCCAGCAGCAACTGAACGGAATGTGAGGCAAAGTATTTTTTTTTTAATGCCTAAACACAGAATGATAAAATACTATTAAAGACAATAAATGAAGATAGGTTAAACCACCATATTGAGTAGCAAAACAACCAAAATCTGTGATGTGGTCCTTAAGTCAGTCACAAGAAAAATAATATTAAAAGTTAAAAATGAAGGGATAAACACCCCAGAAAACTTCAAGCTCAGAGGTTTTATTCGTGTTACCTATTAAGTAAAAGAATAGTTTATTTCCTTGCCATGTAATCCACCTCAGAGCCCATAAAGAGACGTGAATCTATCCAATGCGTTTTATGAAACTATCATGACTCTCATACAAAAACTTGGCAAAATAAATAACACCCAAAAGTTAATATAGATGACTCCTTAATATAGATGTAAAAATCTGAAATAAATCAAAATACTAGCAAAAAATTTCAACAAAATATAAAATATGCCCCATGACCAAGTAGGGCTTTATGACAAAAATTTACACATAACTCTCAAACACACACGTACATGTATGCACATGCACACATACAAACACACCTACAAATATGCATCTTAAAACAAATACTGAAATTGAACTTGCATTTAAAATGAAATTCTATTTAATTTTCTAATTCATTCTACAAGACAGAGCTAGTGAAATAAAGAAGGAACATAAATGAATAGTGTGACCATTAGAAACGATGAGAACATATTTTTGTTTGGATAGGACATGGCCCAAGAAAGTAGGAAGAAACTGTATCTGGCTTAATTATGAATTTTACAATGTTTTAAATATTCAGTAAAAGTAAAAACATATATCTTTGTAACATACAAATAATAACTGTAGAAATAGAATGAAAATGTTGCATTTTACAATGTTAAAATACTTGGGAATAAAATCGATAAGAAATGTACAAAGCTACATAGTACATGCAACAAAATTTTATTCATAGAAAAAAGGTATGAATATATGAATAGATATAAGATATTCCTAGTCTGAAGTTATAAATAAACCAATTCATTGTATATTAATTCAATATACATTATCCCCTAAGCTTCAATGTTCTCATCTACTCCTTTAGCTTTTAATGCCACTCTATATGCCAATGGGTCCCAAGAGCATATTATATAGTCCTGACCTCTCTTTTTGTACAGCCAACTCCTCATTGGACATTTTCACTTGGACTTCTTATAAGCCAAAACATAACTCTTGTTTCTCCACCTACAGTGGATCTTATTTCTAGAGTACCATCCCTTAAGTGGCACATCTATCTACTCATTCACTTGACCCAGAAATCTAGGAATCATCTTAGATTTCTTCTCTCTCACTTTGCCTCTACAGTCTACCACATTTTGTTGTTTCTACCTCCAAATATACTCTGTATTGCTCTACTTTTCTCAAGTCCATCTCCAATATTCTAGAAACCACTTCCTAATTTTTGCCCTTGATTCTATTCTACCTGGAGCTGCAATCTAAATGTCATCTTTTAAAAATGTCAATATAAATTGCTACACCTTTATTTAAAAACTCAATACCATCTCAATGCTTAGAATAAATCCAAAGCCCTTGTCATTGCTCATGAGGCTCTAATGTCTGAGGCTATATTCTCCTACCGCTTCTATCTGTTTCTTTAATGCACTAGCTCTTTTGTATTTAAAGGCTTTGCCTTTGCTAGTCCCTTGTTTAGAATGTTCTCTCTCCATCTCTTTGTAAAGCCAACTTACACTTGCTCACCAGTTCCCAGGCACAAGGGTAAATGCCATTCTGATGCAGATCTCCCCTTCCTTTGCCCTGACTCCATTATTCTTTATCAAAACATCTTGGTTATATGTTTCATCATACTTCCTGCTTTGTAATTTGTGTACCTGTTTATTGTTTTACGGCCTGTCTTCTAGACTAAATTACAGGTCTTAAGAAGACCAGCGTTTAGTCTAGTGTTTCATCATCCAGCAACCAGCTTATGCTTTGCACATACTAGGAAAGCAATAATAATATCAGTGAAACTTATATTCTAATGGAACTCTTATTTGTTCTAAATTCCACCTGGACCAATAACAAATAAAATTTAAAACATACAATTAATAATGAATACAGGAATTTTGAAGGAAAGCAATGAAGAAAGGAAAACTTGCCATTGCATTACAATAATAATTAAATCAGAGTGTTAAGAAATCAAAGAGAAAGGGGTGACTGGATGGCTCAGCTGGTTAAGCATCCAACTCTGGATTTCAGCTCAGGTCATGCTCTCACTGTTGGCGAGTCTGAGTCCCACATCGGGTTCTGCGCTGACAGCGTGGAGCCTGCATAAGATTCTCTCTCTTCCTCTCTCTCTGCTCCTCTTCTGCTCACTTGCTCTCTCTCTCAAAATAAGTAAATAAACTTTAAAAAATGTTTTTAAAGAAATCAAAGAAAAAGAGAAGAAA
This sequence comes from Suricata suricatta, assembly GCF_006229205.1. Lineage (NCBI taxonomy): Eukaryota > Metazoa > Chordata > Mammalia > Carnivora > Herpestidae > Suricata > Suricata suricatta. Next base: position 31,073,911 of record NC_043714.1, read on the forward strand.
GAAAAAATGACTGATAAATTTTTTTAATGGATCACCCTGCTTATATATAAGAACTTAATATTTAAGAACACCTGGGTGGCTTAGTAGGTTAAGCCTCCAACTCCTGATTTTGGGTCAGGTCATAATCTCATGGTTCACAGGTTTGAGCCCTGTGTCAGGCTCCATGCTAACAGTACTGCTTGAAATTCTCTCTCTCACTCACTCTCACTCTCACTTTCATTCTCTCGCTCTCTCTACCCTTCCCTAATCCTGCTGTCTCTCTCAAAATAAATAAATAAACATTTTTTAAAAGAACTTAAAATTTGGGTGCCTGGATGGCTCAGTCGGTCGAGCATGGGATTTTGGCTGTAGTCATAATCTCGCAGTCATGAGTTCAGCCCCACACTGGGCTTGCTGGTCTCAGTGCAGAGCCCAAATCCTCTGTCCCCCTTTCTCTCCATCCTTCCCCTGCTTGCACTCTCTTTCTCAAAAATAAGTAAACATTTAAAAAAATAAAGAAGTAATGGAGGAAAGAACTTAATACTTAATACTTTTAATAAAAGTATTATATAAATAAAAATGATACAATATTTAATACATATATCTGGAGCAATTATTAGACACTTTTAAAAACATATAAAATTTAATACCATCCCTTACGTTACTCATCACACTAAATTAAAGAGTTACTTTTGGGGAACCTGGGTGGTTCAGTTGGTTAACTATCCAGCTTGGGCTCAGGTCATGATCTCACAGTTTGTAAGTTTAAGCCCCGTGCCAGGCTCTGTGCTGACAGCTCAGAGCCTGGAGCCTGCTTCAGATTCTGTGTCTCCTTCTCTCTCTGTCCCTCCCCCACTTGTGCTCTCTCTCTCTCTGTCTCTCTCTGTCTCTCAAAAATAAATAAATGTAAAAAAATTTAATAAAGAGTTACTTTTAGAGTCAATATTTTAATCAATATTTTAGAGTCAATCTTTCTAACATCTTCACTAATACTATCCGTTCTCTGGATGGAGAAGAAACAGTTTATGCATATAAGCAATAAGAACTCACAAGAGAAAAGATTTTATTATAAAAAAAATTAATGTCTATAAGCTAAAAATATCAAACTATAAGAAGTTTTGAACATTAAAATAGATATCTTTAATTTAGAAAAAGATCAAAATTCTAAGACTTTTGCACATCCAGTAGATATTTGGGCAAATGGCATCACCAGACAACTCACAAAACCTGACAATCTTTTCTTGAACATTGGCTAGCTGGAGGCAGAGCCTTGTTTCCGTTCACCCAAGCACTGACTGCTGGAAGAGGCCTTGCTAATGATGTGCCTCCAGGAAACTAGGAGAGCTTGGTATTTGTCAAGATAACCTTACAGGAACATTGTTAGTATAATTCCTTAGCAGTGATGAAATAATCCTGAGTATAATAGAAACTGGTGAAATGATAATTCTGATTCTTTCATGCCTTTGGAAAAACCCTACAATCATCAGCCTCACAGGAGATGAGGATTAATGAGAAAGCTGCATGGAGAGACATCACATCTGCTTCTGCTTTGTGTAACCATCTCTTTTCTGATAAATTCTGCATCCTCGGCCAGACTGAGACTTTATAACAATGTGTTTGTATCATGTCTTCTAACTAATACATAACAACCACAATACTGCAATGACTAGCTAATAAACACAAGATTGCAAGTAACATTGAGATTCTGTTTAACCACTATAAAAATAGCAAATATTAAGACATAATAGTATTAACTTGTGGTTAGCAGGCAGTGGGGGTTATACTCTTAAATTCTTATATTTAAGCATTTCTGTAGAATTCTAGTGGGAGTATTAATAGGCAAGTGTTTGGGGAATTAATTTGACAACATATTTAAGTATGTTTCAAGAGCATTCTTAAATACATTACATTTAATGTAACCATGAAAATTATGATTATATAGAATTTCTAATGACATTGTAGAAAATTTAGAATTAAAGAAGTATAACAATTATATACACAGCATTACCTCACCTTAATAAAAAATGAACGAAGAAAAAAGTGTGAGATTACATATAATTTTTCTTCCATCTTTATACTTTTCTGCACTTTGAATATATCATTCAAGTCTTGTTAATGGTATTGTTGGAAGATGGTATTATTGTTTACAGAAATTAATGAATCAAGAAGAGATTAATAGGGGCTCCTGGGTGGCTCAGTCAGATAAACATATGACTTCAGCTCAGGTCACGATCTCATGGTTTGTGAGTTTGAGCCCATGTCAGACTCTGTGCTGACAACTCAGAGCCTGGAGACTGCTTCAAATTCTGTGTGTGTGTCTCTCTCTCACTTCTCTCCCCCACTTGTGCTCTCTCTCTCTTTTAAAAATAGATAAACATTTAAAAATTAAAAAAAAGAAGAGATTAATAGATTTTTTTTAAATTTTAGACATGTTGGGTTTTAGAGAACATCAATACATCCAGTATGAAATTACTAGCATGTGGATTAAATATCATGAAAATGACCAGGACTGTTTTGGAAGTCATCTACAGAGACATCATGGAAAACTGAAGGAATAAACAAAACCTTTAATAATTAGGGAACAAAGAGGGTGAAGGGGCTAACCTCTTGCAATTTTACTGGCAAGAATGGAGAAGACAGAGTAATTGGGTGATTGAAATGAAATATGTGCCTGTGGTGCCCCTGCTGCATGTATTAGAATTAGATGCTGGTTTCACTGGAACCAAAGCCTTTACGCTGAGCCCGTAGGTGGTCATTTCATGACACCAGTGCAACTGGAGTAAGGGATCTACCAGAAAGAATACTCAGCAGACTTTAACACCTTGTTGTAAATTGTTTATAAGTATCCTAAACTTTTGAAATAAAGCCCTCCCAGGAATTAGGGACATAGAAATTAATGTTGCCCAACTAATATAGATAGTGAAGTACCACTTACCCAAAAGCTCATACTCTTTCTTGGATGATGCATTTTTCATTCAAATCTCAGTCTTCAATTCCTGCTTCCTAATTTCCCCTTGGAAACCATCCAACACTCAGGGTAAGTCTTGGATAGAAAAAAAGATCTTATACATTGATACTCAGGGCTGAATTAAGAGATCAAGACAATAAGGTGAAAATCAATAAAATGTGCTAGACTGATTTTTTGAAAATGGAAGGAGAACAACATTTTATTTACCATGACTTGTCTTAGAAAGAGAACTATAGGCAGTTAGAAGAATTACTACAATCTACCTCTTGACTCATGTAATACCAGTAACAAAGGAGAGGGAGAATTCTACAAATTCAGATCTTTTGTTTTTTGCAAACAACATTTTGATGAGCATTCAACCTCCAGATATCCTTATCTATACTTCTTTCATTCACCTTTACATCAAGACACACACACATACCCACAAACACACCTACACACACACACACACACACACACACACACACACACACACAAACATAATTATGTCAAAAAAATCTTTAATGGTAGCCTATTAGAAAATGTCCAAATGTCCTGGTACAGAACCAAGTTATATACCTCCAAGAGGGTCTATGGGTAAGATGAGTCTATGAAAGATATATTTGCCCTGACTATTTTGCTCACAAATAAAACACCAGAAAACCTGAAATCTGCCCAAGACATGTCTTCTCAATATGATCCTGCCCACAAATCTTTCCCATGCCCCAGTAATCCAATGTATACCTCCTTTTCAAGTTGAGGCTGAAAGCCTTTGGAAGAAAGCCATCCATGGATTTCAGCATTTTCGGATCCCTTGTTGCATGGCATTACTATTTGAGCCAGACTACTTTTAAAAGTTTAGAATGAAGTCCCATTTAGAGTCACTCATCCTTCTCGACTTCAATTCTCTCTGATCACCTCCAAACAAACAAACAAAAAGAGCAGCTCTCTAAGATTAGCTTTGCTGTCAATTTTCTGTTCTAGCAAAAGAATCTTTGAAGTACAAATTCTCTCTGGAGTCATAATTTCTCTTTATGCATTGTGTTCTGTTTATGTTATTTTTGGATATCCTAAAAATTCTAGTTTTAGTCTTATACTTGGAAGAAAATATTATTAACTTTTTAATGATTTTTGTTTGTTAAGATCTAAGGCTGAAAGCATCTATTCTTTATAGACGAACAGTTAAAAAAAATGTAGCCATTGTCATTGTCTTTTACAATTTATCCCAAATCTATGTAGAAGATTGGCTTTCTTTTTAGCTTTCCTGAATTATTTTTACTGATGCATTAAATTCCTTCTTGACAACTGTAGGATTCAAAGCAATTCAAATGAGATTAGTTCATTGTGGTTAATACAAAAAGCTTTATCTTTTAAAAAGTGTCAAAATTATTATCAAAACCTCTCAGAAACCAAATGCATTTTACTGGCCTTTATTACTTTCTCTCTTACCTTGCTCTACTAACTGGCAATGCAATGCAAGTTATTCAGTCTGGCATTAAAAAAAAGGCCTTTTATCATTTCAGTACATTTTCAATTTATTAATCTGCAATCTTCTCCATTAAATAGGATACAGATTCTTGCCATCTAAAACTCTCTGATGCACAGAAATGATTGCATCACTTTCCTTGCCTTAAAAATAACTACATCACACTTTAAAACCTGAGTGACTTGTCATTACCTAAACATTCAGTCCAGCATTTAAGGTCCAAAATAATCTGAAATCAACATAGATATCCAGTTTCTCTTTACCTATTTACCTCCATGTAGACAAAATGCTGATAGCAAAAACAAACACACTTTAGTCTCTTTTTCTCTCAGTAGCATTAATCAAATATTTAAAATTATTTATATAATATCCATTATGATTTATACACTATTCTGGTTAGAAAGCCTCTCTCTGATCTGAGAGCTGCCAATGATCAGATTCCCCCCTTTCTCTAAGTTACATTTAATAAAACTATGTCTGCACATATGCATTTATATGCACCTTATTTCATTAGGATTTAAGATGAGCACTTTATAATTGTTCATTCATTCATTCATTCAGTACACATTTTCTGAGTGTGTTCTTCAGACATAAAAGCTAGTAAAAATGAAAAGCTCTGTTTTTAAGAATTTATCATCTAAAGAGGTTGACAGAAACATAAACTAATGAGTAAATTCCTGATGATACTTTTGTGCTCTCACAGCACTCCCTTGCCAGGCATGAGTCACCAAGAGAGAAAGGGAACACAGCCTGGCTCCTAGGGCACAGTCATATCCTGTTTGGGCTTGTGCGTGTGCATATTGATATGTAACAGGTCCAGGGATGCTGTTTCAACGCTCTTATTAGGACCTCATCCTCATCCTCTTCCTTTCACATCTAAACACAAAATATACATGTGACTTTGCTTGAGATGCTGATGAAGGTCTCCTTTCACGCTTGATTCTAACCACTCATAGAGACACAGACCCAATGAATAAAATATGACATCAAAAATCTATCAATAATATCAATGCTATAGTTGTGAAAAATGTTTCTGAGACTAAATTGTGTCAAATTCTACATTTATTATCTTATCAATATCATTAGTAAAGCTCATTCATCACATACAATGAACTACATTAGACACTCATGTCACTGCATAATCAAGAGTTGACTCCCTACAAAAGTTTGGATAGCTATGAAATATTAAAGTTCCTCTTTCTCATATGTCAATAGAACTGTCATTTTTATGTTTTATATGTAATTTAAATTGAGCAACTAGCCTTTCTTTTTTTAATGAGCATTTTTTGAACAATTGTTTGAGGTATATCCCTACCTAATGAAAGAATACTGAAAAGCAATTCAAAGCAGGATTCAAGCTATGGCCTCAAGCAAAAATAAAATAAGGACTTTTTCCAATTTTTTTTTCTATAAAAAGGGCTTCCCTTTCTATAGCTAAGAAGTAAAAGAGCTAAGGATATAAATGTTTAATAACCTGAAATAAATCTGTCAGGAAATCATTTCAGTAGTTACCTTAAAGCAAAACAGTAGCCAAAAGGGAGATGAACCAGTATGAATTCTCACTCCTGCAAAACCCAAATTTATTACAGAAGACTGCACAAGTGGGAAGGCCTCAAGACAACGCAGTTAAATAATGTTCACCTCATTTCAATGCTCTCCCAGGATTCCTGAATGACAGTTTTAGCCACTGTTAGGGAACAATGAAGTAAAATGTCTTGTAACTCCTTGGAAGTTTCCACAGTGAGGCAAGTAATTCAAATACAGTAGTCTGTGAGGTCCTGATTGAGGAGTGGTCTACTGTGAAGCAAAATGATATGTGAGCTATTTATTTTGGTGGTTAATAACAGGAATCATAGTACAAAATGTTCTGTTTTTCTTCTTTGCAGCTGCCTCAGTAAAAGCGAAATGCCTTGGACCAGCATATATTTTGAGAGTAGTGACTGGGCTCTAACCACTTCTTTTGGTTATTTGCTCAAAGAAGCAGTTTCTCCAGTCACATATACCAACACAAGTGTAGGACAGAGAACCAAAACATCTGAAAATGTATGTAATACATGAAGTTAGGAGAGGAAGACAAATTCAACAATAAGAACTCTGAGGGGGTGAGAGGACAAAGCAGCCTGTTATCTTCCCTTTCCCACCCAACCCAACTCTCACTGTCTCCAGGGACAGTCCCCAGTGAGATCTTCTTAAAAGTTGAGGAGTATCTGTGATCAGGGGCAAGTTATTACACTCTTTAATCTTTTTGAAACATCTTCTTAATGAAACTAATGTCAACATGGCATTCTTCGTAATCAGAGGAAGCTGTAGATGTTAGCTGGTGGCATGAGTCGAATTGTAGTCAAAAGACAAACTCACTGAGCAAAGGGAAGGGCTCTCTTTCATGTTTGAAGCTTCATAGAAACTTCCATGTTAGAAAGCTGCAATAGGCTATTCATAAGTCACCAAACATGGCTGCATCACATAATATCCATGCCAAGAGTACAGATTGTGTCAACATCTGAAGCCACATGGAGACAGCAACAAATAAGTCCAAGAGCATGGAGATGCCTCCTCCACTCCCTGTCTCAGCCAAACATATCTAAGACTTATGTACACACGTTCTGCCTGGCTTGTATGCAACTCAGAGGAATAGAATGGGAGAGAGAGATTCCATTTGAGAGACATTTGTGAGACCAACTGAGTTAAATAGTAATATTTAAATATGGCAGAAAAACCTTTGGACGGGACTGAGTACCTGAGAGCTGAAAGTTAGTTTTCTACTCCTAAGAAGAAATATGGACTCAAGGCAAACAAAAAATATGTTCAGTTATAAAATAAAATCCTACCTTTCACCTCAGAGATTTATGGTCTGTCAAAACCACAAACACTATGATAGTAAAATCTAACTTGTCCACTTGTCTTATATACTTTGTATACAAGAATCTTAAGTGAGGTAATCATCAGGAAGATTCAGCCAGTAATGTCTCTGACATAGAAATTATTTGTAAGGGTGATTTTAGGCCAGATTTCTTTAAACTATAAAACAATTTGGTATGAAAATAAAAACTAAATGGAATGAAAATTATGCTTCCATACAATACAGGTATTTCAACATGACTTGTATATAACAATTTTAAAATACTATGTAACATTTCTAATATTAATTTCCAAATATTTCTAGCTAAATTATTGGTGGAAATAATTTGTATTCAGATATTGATACATTCTATTCATTATTTCATTCAATGTATTATTATGAAGCACCAAGACCGTCAGGCACTGATGCTTTAGGGATATAGTCTTTGGCTGCAAGGATTCTATGGTGATAGGGAGATAGATATGTGCGCACATAATTATAATACAGCTCGGTAATGTAATGGTTAAAGAATGAATGAGGCATAGGGGTAGTACAAGCTCAGTTTGGCATGCGACAGTTAGAGAAGACTAGCCAGGCAGAAAAGGAGATGATGACAAGCAGCAGGGCAACATATGAAAGTCTACAGCAATTGCATTTCCAGAGAACTGTGCGCAAACAAGTGGTCTCTCTGGTACATCTACACTTGTCTCCAGGGAACCCTAGACCATGGTAATGACCCTTGGTCAAGAAAGTAATAAATTGTACTGACCAGTCATTAAAATATGCTGTATGAAATCTAAAATTCTTTGAGACAATCTGTCTTAGCTTGTCCACATTGTTTATTGAAAATGAATAGATTTCTGCTTCTAGCCAAGGTTGGATTGCAATTAAAATCTGACCAAATATATGAAACAACAGCTTTCAAGTCATAAGAGATGGCTACATGAAAGACAGTAATCCCCGAGACACAGGAAGTACATGAGGTGAGCCTACAATTGTCTCAGCTTACTGTCTGAAGATCAATTCTAGGTGGTGGTAATGAGGTGGAACCCATGCAAAACCCTGAGTTAGTCTACCTGAATTGAAGATATAAAAGTAGGAGTTCTGGAAATCCAAGATGGCTATTATTTAGAGGGCAGTGTACAGAACATGCAAGAGCTCCACAGAGAGAACTCCAGAGATCATCAGAGGTCCTTCCTCGAGCATTGAGTTGAGTACTAATCAGTACCTGCATATGAGGGAACTACCTGAGTTTGAAGAAGGACCACTCACAAAGGAAACAGTGCCTGGAAACCTCACAGTGCCAGGAATAGTACCAATACCTAACTGTCATGGTGGAAAACTTGATAATTCACTTCATGTTAGTTACAGTATTAAGAAGGATCTTGCTCAATAGTAGGGAAGAATTAGCTCTACACTAAATGCTGCTTTAGTGCCACCTAACTCAAAAGACCAAACTGTTTCCTGGCATTGAACCAATCATCAGTCATTTAAAATACAGAATACATGACCATATCAAGGAGAAAAATGACTCAAATGAAACTGAAGCAAAAATGATATAGGTGACAAAACTTGTAGACAAGGACATCCTAATCATTATTATATTGTAATAGATTATAATATTATATTGTATTGTAGAAGCTAGAAAAATTTGAATGGGCCAAGTAGAGGCATGGGATATATTTTTAAATACCCAAATCAAACTTCTATGAATAAAAAGATACAAAGTGGGAGATGAAAAATATATTGAATAGGAATAGCAGCAGATGAGTCATGGCAAGAGGGAAGATTTGTGAATTCAAATACATGTCAATAAAACTATACAAAACTTTGATGTATATTATAAAAAAGATACATTAATAGTTTTCAATATATTATTTAAAAAGATATATTAATAGTTTGCACCTGGCATAAACAGCTATGCAATCTGGTTTTAGCTACAAGACCAGTGGCTTTAACTACATGATCAGTGGTTTGTAAAAGAGCCCCAGTAAACTTGTGCCTTGGTTCCCCTGAAACCAAGATGTCTTGTACTCTCTTGGTGGCCCTCAATCTGAAGATGAAGCATATCTTGTGCAGAGCAAGAGCCCTGTCAACTGTACCTGGAGGTTTCATGCCTCTGATATTTATCTCTGTTATCTTTCTCTTGCTATGACAAGAGACATGTTTATTTATTTTTGAGAGAGAGAGAGAGAGAGAGAGAGAGACAAAGCACTAGCAGGGGAAAGGCAGGGCAAGAGGGAGACACAGAATCCAAAGCAGACTCCAGGCTCTGAGCTGCCACCATGGAGCCCAGTGAGGGGCTCAAACCCAGAAACCGTGAAATCATGACCTTAACTGAAGTTGGAGGATTCACCGACTGGTCACACAGGCACCTTCATATCCTTTATTTATTCATCTTTATTAAAAGTCTTGTGTGAATATACCCTCTGCAGTTTTGTGTTCAATTATATGACACTGTATATAACGGAAGGGAAATACAGTTTTTAGAAGAAGGGGAAGTAGGTTGTGATTAATAATAATATCATAATTTAAGGTGGGGTAAAGGAAAGATGGAAGTTGGATTTCTGCGTTTCTGGATTCTGTGTGGAAAGAGAATGAAATTTAAGAGAGGCAATGCAGTGAGGTAGATAAGAACATAGGCCTTAAAATCAGAATTCCTCTGTTCATTTCCTAGCTGTGTGACATTGAGCAAGTTGCTTGACCTTTCTGTACCTTAATTTCCTCATCAGTATCTGGCAAATACAGCAAATAGTAAAAAGTATATAAATATGTGGTATTCATTTGATTTTATTTCTATTTATAGGCTGTTTTAGTTCTGAAAAGCATCTCTTTTATATTAATTTATTAATTAATAATATTAACCTTCAGTTTTAGATTAGATATTGATGCCAAAAACCAAAACAAAACAAGAAAATGATAACAAGAAAGATTGTTTGTTACAGTGAATAAAGTATCTTTTATCTCCAAATCCTTGACTCTCATACAGTTATTTTCTTGCTAATAAAAACCAACTTTCAAACAGTAATTTTTGTCAATAAGTCTACATAGAACTGAATTCAATAAATTAAATAATTAGTTTTTTCTTAAATAATATAAAAGCAAATGTATTTATTTATTTTATTTTCTTCTGTTTTTTATTTACTTTTGAGAGACAGAGAGAGACAGCATGAGCAGAGGAGGGTCAGAGAGAGAGGGACACACAGAATCCGAAGCAGACTCCAGGCTCTGAGCTAGCTGTCAGCACAGAGCCCAACGCGGGCTCGAACCCACGAACCTTGAGATCATGACCTGAGCCGCAGTTGGACACTTACCCGACTGAGCTACCCAGGAGCCCCTAAAAGCAACTGTATTTAGAATAGAGTTATAGAAGATATTCTGGAATAAATTTAAAAAATGAACAATTCACTGGGGAGAACAATGCAATACAAGAGTAAAAAAACGGTTCCTTTTAAATCACTAAGTAGACTTAGAATCATCAACTGTATCTTGGATGACTACAGAAGGGAAAAAAAGAGACAGAATAATTTATAACACTATATTAGCCCAGAGTTTTTGAATATTAATAAGTCATCACTACCTGCTTCACTAGCTCAAGTGCTTAGCAATGTACATCAAGCCATTAATAAACTCGCAGTAAATTTAATAATATTTCTTAATTTCAATTGTTAGGAGGTCACTAGACTTTTAATTTTAAAATATTCTGCATTCAAAACACATTTGGAAAGTGAAAAATGCTAATTATAGTTAATAAAAACATAATTTATTAGGGAACTTATTTGGAGGGAATGACAGGATGAGTCACCTTTGTCATAAACTGTATAAGGTCTCAAGTTTTACTTTAATGAGTTAACTTGTTACTATTTTATTGATACTGACAGTAGACAGAAGACTCCTGGGTCAAGGACAATAGGCTTTAATACTTATGGCAGAACAAGCAGCATGAGCTTTAGGTTAATGTTTGTGAGTTCCCTCTAAGTTTGAGCAGTAAGTAGGGGCCTTGGTGGATGCTGTGCATAGTCACTCATGTCAGAGCTGAGGAACTGAAGGCTTGGGGAACCCAAATCTTTACAGGGGTTGCAAGTAAACCTGCCCTTTACCCTTAAGGGAGCCATCTTTATTATACTCTCTGCTCTGGAAAATCGAGACACTGTATCTATCTTCCAAGGCCATTCACTTATAAAAACGTTCTTAGAAGATAGTCCAGAACACAGGCTATCAGTGCCTCTCCTTGTAAGACATCCATAAACAACAACAACCAAAAAGCATGAAAATTTTTCTCCCAACAGTCTTTTAGGCTATTTTAATACCTTTCTAATTGCCTAGCTTTCCTTTTTGCTAATTAATTAACTATACTGGTTGGATCTCAAATGAAGGTAACATAAATTTAAAGTGGGAAACAGAGGCAGAACTGACTCTTCATTCTCTTCTGTCACCATCTCGTCCTCTCTTCCCTGCCTCTATGCACCGCATCTGGCTACTTATTCCGCTGCATGTGGCCATTCACTGACAGCCATATAGTCAAAGCTCTGGATGCTTCAATCTTCCATTAACTGCAGTTTTGGTTGGGGAAGTGGCAAAAGATGGTAAAATCCAGGGAGATAATGGTGACATCCATGGAGGGCTTATTGGACAGAGACTGAAGATGACACTGAGGAGATGGTGGCCAACTTAATGGAACCCACATGACAACTGAAGAAATAGCAACTGAGCAAGGTGATGGACAAATTGCCAGCCTTAATGGAGCTCCAAGATGATAAATGAGGTAACATTTAAAAATCCTCTCTGATGTCGGTCAATGTTCTTGTGTTGAAAACACAACAGTGAACTGCTTTATGGAGCTTACATTCTAAAGGACCAGAAACAGATGTAAATAAAATGCAGTGTGTCATTTGACGTGCTCCATCTGGTGGTGACTTTCTCATTCCTTCTGTGATGATGAAAACTCTCCCTTCTGCAGAAGAGTGTGCTTGACTTTGAATCACTGGATATTCTCTGAACAGAGAAAAGTACTGAGTGAAGGGACATACACATTTCACACGTTGAGAGCCAATATTAAATTGTGCATCTGCATACACACAAAACACATGCTGCACTGTTAACATGATTTGCATGGCAGCTATATAAAGAGAGGTTATAATTCAAACCTAGAAAGAATAGTCTAATAGCTCAGCCAATTCCGTTTCTATCTGTCAATGAACTATTCATGTGTTTCTACTAATCTGTGCACTTCTCATGGCTTTAACATCTACATTTTAATGTCTTGTTTTCTGAAGAGATGATCCTTCTTGGTACTATCTCAGAAATATTATTGCCTTTCCCAGTATGTTCCAACCCACAATAAGGGAAAAAGTCTAACTCTGCAATCTGTTACTTATATTATATGGCTATAATAAGGCATAGTATGTAGAAAGGAAATGGAGAAATTCATCAGTGAAACATGCTTAGTTTCAAAGTAAAATATACCTAAATATATTTTAAATAGAAGAAGAAACTAATGATGAGACACACCCAAAATCCATTATTAACCAAAAGGTTTAGGAAGTGGGGGTTTTTATTTTTTACTGTGCTTTTCTGTTTGGAGTGTCATTGTAACTACTGTATTGTAAATGATGGAAAATAATTGCATATGTTAAAAAAATAAATTGTGTTACATTAAAAAAAAAGAAAAAAAAAGGAGAAAAAAAAAAGGAAGGGAGGCATTCCACCAAAGTCTGAGTGAAGGCTCCTTTAACTTCTGTAGTGGACGTTTGAGGCTCCCTTGCCACCAGACAACACCCCAGAAGAGCTGAGCAGTGGGGCACAGAGTGAGGAGTGACACAACGCACTGACACTTCCAAGGCCCACCCCAGAGCTACCAGACGTCTTCTGTGCACAAGACATTGTGCTTTTTTTCTGTTTTATCTTTTTTTAATTGAGGAAAATATCTTTTGAGACACAACTTCTTAACATTAGGAATTAAACTTGAGAATTAACTTCATATGAATCCAAACAGATACATTATCTTGTTTTGAATACAATGAACTTATTTTGATGGTCATCCAAGCAAGCTTCCTTGAAACTCTGTCTCCTTTCCCCACTAGCCTGGCATCTAACATTAACCTGTAGAGTTCCTACCATTCCTTCTACATACTTATTTCAGAGCTCTTATCACAACATCTTTTAATTATTTAAGTATATTTCTGTTTCCCATACTAAATTGTGAAATTCTAGGTAACAGGGAACTTGTTTTGTTCATTCTTTTATGTATCTTCAGCATCCAGCTTAGTGTGGGCACATTAAAAAAAAAAAAAAGTTAATGACCAAAAAAGAAAAAAGAGTTTGTACCAAAGTGCCATGGCATTTCAATACTTTCTTAAAAATTAATATAACTTTCAAGACTAAATCTGATTTAAACACATAGAAAATATGCAAAGTTATTTGGCTTCTTATTCATTCACTCATTCATTCAGTTATATTTACCAGATGTTATTAAGCATCAAAGATTTCCAGATTAAAGCCAAGTGCTCATTATTTTTTAGTATTTCAAATCATTTTCTTATGTATATTTCTGCCTGAGAAAGATAAAATGCACTTTATAGTTCCAGCCGAGCTGATGAGATTTACATTTCTGACAAGTAAAATACACGTTGCCTTTTTCTTTTCTTTATTTGCTTCACTGAAAACTAGCAAATAATTTAAGAGACAGACTTTTAAAACTTAAATCTCCCAAGTCTTTTGATTAGGCAATTGTAGAAAATATTTAGCACATCATTAATCATCTTATAATAATTTTGCCAAATAACATATTATAAGAAGTCATAAACTAGAATTAGCAGGATGTTATCATATTCTTCTGAGAATATTATTTTTTTGAGAATGGGCAACCACCCATTATATTATTATATATACAGTCTAAACACAGGGACACTGCAGAGCTCAACTTCTTGACTTAATGACAGAAAATATAATCCCACAAATAAAATTAATCTCTAAGCTGCAACAGTTAATTTTCCAAATTCAGGTCCCATAGCATACTTGTTATGTTTACACTGTGAATATAAAGTAATGAAATGAATTTTTAATAAGCATATCAGAATGTGTGCATCTGAATATGTGTCACCACTCAAAATAGTCATGGTGAGACGTTTTTAATTTTTTAGAATAATGTTGCTAATCCCCCAAACATTTATTATGCAAGTAATAGAGATAAGTTTGAGTTAGGGTGACAGCAAAATGATGGAATGATCAATTTTATCTGGATTTTTTAGAAGGACTTCACAAAGGGTTAGGATTTACCTATGGTTTTAAATGATAAGTGGATGTTTTGTCATGCATATGGATGGCACATACCAAAAAAAATACAGAGAGACAAAAGATTGGGTCTTTATATATATATATATATAGTAAAGGAAACCATGAAACAGATGAATTCACCCAGAAATAATATAAAGATAAGAAGAAAATAAAACCAAGAAGGAATTTAAAGAGAAGGATAGTATTATAAAACAGACAGAGAAGGAAGCAGGCAAAGGGTAAGAGGAGACTTTGCTAAGTCTCATGTTTTAAAAGCCAAGGGATAAAGGCTCAAAACAAGTGAGGAGAAACAATAAGATGTAATAAAAAGTATTAAACAATGTGTTATGGGCTTTCTTCTATGTTATTTTTATTTAATTCTGAAAACATGCCTCTAAAAGCAACTATTTCCCATGTTGCAAGTTGATAAAGTAGGCCAGCGTGACTAAGGTCAACTCAGCAGGTAGCAAGTTATGGAGTCAGTATTTGAACTGGGGTCTATCTATCCCCAGGACATACAAATGCTGCCAATGGCATCATAGCAAGAAAGAGGAAAATGGACATTACATGTGATAGAGTGTAATCAGTAGACTAACCAGAATTATGGAAATGAGAAAGTAAATCCAGTGAGCACTGACTTCACCTTCAAAAGGCTTGATTTATGTGTTTTAGTGAGAAGGGATTCTAGGGATAAGGGACTTTCTCCCCCAAATTAAAGAGACTTAGTCATGTTGGTAAGAAAGTACAAATAGAAAAGGAGAAGGTAAAGTGGCAGAATTAAGACCATTATAGAATCCAGATCTTTAAAGAGATGAGATGAATTGAAGTTTAGGTCCAACTTTAGTTTTGAATCTGTCCCTCATTATGATATCTAGATTTATGGAGATGGATGTCATCAGGGCTATAAATTCCAAATTGTGTTTGACCCTTATCTTATACCATATGCAAAACTCAACACAAAATGAATTAAAGACTTGAGCATAAGGCCTGAAACCATAAAACTCTTAGAAAACACCCTTGACATTGGTCTTGCAATGATTTCTTGAGTAAGACTGCAAAAAGCACAGGCAACAAAAAACTAAAACAAATAGGACTACATCACACTAAAAAGCTTCTACTCAGTAAAACAAACTGTTAACAAAATAAAAGGGCAATTTACGGAGTGGAAGAAAATATTTGCACACCACATATCTGATAAGGGTTAATCCTCCCCAAAATACAAGAAACTCATACAACTCAATAGTGAAAAACAAGTAACCCAATTAAAAACTGATTCGTGTCTAACTCTTGAGTTCAGCTCAGGTCATGATCTCATGGTTGGTGAGATTGAGCCCTGGGTTGGGCTCTTTGCTGACAGCGTGGAGCCTGCTTGGAAATCTCTGTCTCCCTCTCCCCCTGCCCACCCCCCCCACTTGCACACTCTGTCTCTCAAAATAAATAAACATTTAAAAACAAACAAATAAATAAATGACAAAGAATCTAATAGATATTTTCCAAAGAGATACAAATAGCCAACAGGTATATGAAAAGGCACTCAACATCACTAACCGTAAGGGCAATGTGAATCCAAACAACAATGAGAGATCACCTCATGTTTGTTAGGATGGCCATTACCCAAGACAACAAATACTGGTAAGGATATGCAGAAAAGGAAACTCTTGTCTACTATTAGTGGGAATATAAACAGCCACATGGAAAATAGCATCGAGGTTCCTCCAGAAATTAAAAATGGAACTACGATGTGAGCCAAGAATTCCACTTCCAGGTATTTACCTAAAGGAAACAAAATCATTTTCTTGAAGAGGTATCTGTACTCCTATGCTCACTGCAGCAGTTTTCACAAGAGCCAAGATAATGAAAATAACCTACATATCCACTAATGGTGAATGGATAAAGATTGTGGCATAAATATACAATGGAATATTATTTAGCATTTTAAAATCCTGTCATTTGTCAAAACATGGATGAATCTTGAGGGTGTTATGTTAAGTGAAATAACCTAGATGGAGAAAGACAAAAACTGCATGGCATTGCTTACATATGAAATCTAAATAATAATAATAATAATAATAATAATAATAATAATAATAATGAAGAAGAAGGAGGAGCAGGAGGAGGAGGAAGAAGAAGAGAAGGAGAAAAAGGAGAAGAAGTAATCAAACTCCAAAACAGAGGTTCCCAGAGGCTGGGGGTTGGGGAAAATTGGGATAAGCTGGTAAAAAGATATTAACTTTTAAATATAAGATGAATAAGGTCTGAGGATGTAATGTATAATAGAGTGATCATTGTTGGTAACATTGTATTTTATCATCAAAATTTGCTAAGAGAGCAAAACTTAAATGTTTTCAACAACAAAAATTATGTATGTGAGGTGATGGATGCGTTAGTTAACTCAGTTGGGGGATCATTTCACACTGCCCATGTGTATCAAATCATCACATTGTACACTTTAAATACCTGAAAATCTTATTTTTTAATTATGCCTCAATAAAGCTGAAAAAAACATGTAGTGCATATAATACAATTGACTTTAAAAATATTAAACTATAATAAGAAATTCAAATAAAATTAAATGGCTACAATAGACAGTGAATTATTTCTAGTATTTATATCACCAAGGAAGTTGGGCAAGTCATTCCTGATCCTTTGAACATTGGCTTAACACTGGTCAAAAACAGCTACAGGAAAGGAAGGTGGGAGGAATGGGGTAGAGTAACCTGGAGGGATGCTGGGCAAGTAGTGGCCTCATGCAGCAACAGCTATCCAGGCTCCTCTGAAGGAAAGGGTCTCCCTACAGAATTAACCACAGCTCAGTTTCATCTTCATTACTGACAGGGAAACCATATAATTTATAGTTCTAACCAGGACATTTCTGAAAATGAAAGTGGATGCTATATATAATTACTGAACGACAGCAGATTTATTCTAGAATTCCCCAGTTAAATCAGGATATGTGGTCACCCTAATTCCTCATCACCCTGTTAAGAACTATGCTAGGAACAGGGGATGGGACAGATGGGGACATCGGTAGCTACAAAAAGCAGCAAATACAATTTGGCCTCAAGGAATTGCAATTTGAAGAATGAAAAAAAATTAAGTAATTCTAAAACACAGTTGTAACAAAATGGAAATTTAAGAGAGGAGCGCCAATGTGGCAGGGATGATAGGCGGGGCTAACTGGGAAAGCCTGGCAGAAATTAGTAAATTAAATTGTTCACCAAATAGTGTGTCACATCGCAAAATCTTTTTTCAGAAGTTTAGGATAAGTGTTTCACTTTTAGTTTTTGCTTTGGTGCACTTGATGCCATACCTCTATTATATATGTCACAGATCAGTACGATAAAAATAAAATACAATTCAGACTAAGACCTCGAAATTCCTAACTACAAATCTTTATAAGTAACAAGGAAATAATGGGTGTAGTGGGTGAACTCAATTCTAGCTTCAGATTAAACAATGAACTAGGCTTTTATAATTGTAATTACAGTGAAGGCTTAATGTTGTATATAGAAAAACCAATATCTCCCCTTTTGATCTTGCATCTTCACTCTGGCTCCTGAATTCTTTACATTCAGTTTTTAGATAAAAAGGTCAAAACCTATTTTATAAACGTTCTTGTCAGTGTTTTTATAATTTTGATATATGTAGGGAGTATGTAGGGATATATTAGGGAGTATGTTAAAATGTATATTTTATACACTGTTATCTGAGGAAAAGCAAAAATCCTGCATTTCTAACAAGCTCTCATATGAGGCTGATGCTACTGATCTATGGCCCACACTTTGAAAACTAGTGGTCTATGTTGTTCTTTTAACACCCCTAACTATACAACCTAGTTTTTGGAATTTTAATTCAAATCCAAGGAAATACAAACTAATCTGAAACATCTCTATGATTTCACCAATCACCTCAGGAGATTTGTGAGAGATAGATGATGTTTCAGTAGTTATAGGAAATACTCAGCGATATGTGTGTTTATTTTTAAATGTTTTTCAAATTACATTGTAGTTAGTTAACATATAGTGTAATATTGGTTTCAGGAGTAGAGTTTAACGATTCATACCTACATATAATACTCAGTGCTCGTCATAAGAAGTGACCTCCTTAATACCCATCACCATTTAGACCATCTCTCACCCACTTCCCTCCAACAACCTCCAGTTTGCTCTCTATCATTTGAGTCTCATGGTTTGTTTCTCTCGTTCTCTTTTCCCTCCCTCATATGATCATCTGTTTTGTTTCTTAAATTACACATATGAGAGAAATCATATGGCATTTGCCTTTCTCTGCCTGACTTACTTTGCTTAGCTTAATGCAGTCTAGCTCCATCCACATCATTGCAAATGGCAAAATTTCATTCTTGTTGACGGCTGAGTAATATCTTCTTTATCCATTCATTAGTTGATGGGCACTTGGTCTCTTTCCATAGTTTGGCTATTGTTGGTAATGCTGCTATGAACATTGGGCTGCATGTATCTCTTCAAATCTGTATTTTTGTATCCTCTGGGTAAATACCCAATAGTACGATTGTTGGGTCATAGGGCAGTTCTATTTTTAGCTTTCTGAGGACCCTCCATACTGTTCTCCAGAGTGGCTGCACCAGTGTGCATTCCCACCAGCAGCAGAAGAGGTACTCTTCATCACTTGTTGTTTCTTCTGTTGTGAATTTTAGCTATTCTGATAGATGTGAGGTGATTGTCTTGTTGTAGTTTTGATTTGTATTTCCTTGATGATGAATGATGTTGGGTATCTTCTCATGTGTCTGTTAGCTATCTGGATGTCTTCTTTGGAAAAATGTCTATTCATGTCTTCTGCCCATTTCTTAACTGGATTATTCGGTTCTGGGGTGTTAGTTTGATAAGTTCTTTTGGATTTTGGATACTAATCGTTTGTCAGTATGTCATTTGCAAATATCATCTCCCATCCTGTAGGCTGTCTTTTAGTTTTGTTAAGTGTTTACTTCTCTGTGTAGAAGGTTTTTATCTTGATGAAGCCCAAATAGTTCATTTTTGCTTTTGTTTCCCCTGCCTCTGGCACTGTGTCTAATAAGAAGTTGCTATGGCTGAGGTCAAAGAGATTGTTGTCTGTGTTCTCCTCTAGGATTTTGATGGTTTCTTGTCTTACATTGAAGTCTTTCATCCATTTAAGGTGTAAGAAAGTGATCCAGTTTCATTCTTCTGCATGATGCTGTCCGGTTTCCCCAACACTATCTGTTGAAGAAACTGTCTTTTTTCTACTGGATAGTCTTTCCAGTATATCTTTCCTAAATTATGGTTGAAACAAATATAATGACACCAGAATTGTCACATAAAAACTGGGTAGCAACTCTACGTGTCTCTGTTTACCGCAGAATTAAAACATTCAGTCGTCTACACCATCAGTTCTCTTTATGAGTTTTGAATTCTCATAAAAATATTAAATGAGGTCCTTAGACTCCAGGTGGGGGAAATAATATTATTTTCTAAGTATCACATAAACAATGTATGGGGATATGTATTCCCTTTCAATGCACTTGGGTCCACAACAGAAGCTGTTGTAATATTCTTTGAAGTGGATGATACAAAGTTTCCAGTCCAACTGTTTTTATTTTAATCCGAAGCTTTATAAAAATCAAGAATGCCAAAACATAATGTAGCAGCATGTGCCACTCTAAGCTAAGTGAGAAAATGAATTTGCAGGTGTCTTTTTTTAACCAGTGCTTTATAATCACCTTCTCAGTTTCCTTTGACAGGTGGATATATTCTAAGACTTCAAGAGTTTTGTGGTTTAAATTAATTACAGAATGGTAAAATGGCTAATAAGCCAAACTAGTGTATATATAATTGGTTCACTGAGTATAATATTATTGTTATTTTGAATAATAACATCTACCAATTTTTGAACACCTTTCACGTTCAAGGCTCTGTGCTTAGGGCTCCTGGGTGGCTCAGTCAGTTAGGCATCCGACTTCAGCTCAGGTCATGATCTCACAGTTTGTAAGTTCTGAGCCCCACAGCAGGCTCCGTGCTAACAGCTCTGAACCTGGAGCCTGCTTCATATTCTGTGTCTCCCTCTCTCCTGTCACTCCCCTACTCGTGCTCTGTCTCTCTCTGTCTCTCAAAAATAAATAAATGTAAAAAATTTTAAAAAGGTGCCATGCTAAAATGTTATGCTCACTTAAATTATCAGATACAGAACAAAGAGCAATAATGCAAATTGCTGATATTAAAACCATTTTATAAGTAAAGGCAATGGAGCTTGAAGAGTCTGAGGATCCTGGCCTCTGTCAAATATAAGCCTTTATTTTACTTCTTAAAGATTTTAAACGTTTATTTATTTTGAGAGAGAGATAGAGGAATGGAGAGAGAGAGAAAGCATGAGCAGTGGAGAAGAGAGAGAGGGGAAGACAGAGAGTCCCAAGCAGGCTTCGTTCTATCAGTGTGAAGCCCAATGCAGGGCTTGAACACATGGACCATGAGATCATGGCCTGAACCAAAACCAAGAGTCGGATGTTTACCCAACTGAGTCAGCCAGGCACCTCTATGAACCCTTATTTTAACCCACATCCCCCTGCATCTTATGCAGGTGATATAAATTCCACTATGACTTTCAAAACTTGTGAACTGATAAAACAGAAGTGGAAGCCATATTGGCTTTATAAAATTAAGGAATTGTCATAGCATCAATGATCTCTATTTCCAAGAAACCAAGGCAGTCATTGTGTATACTCCAAACAAATGAGAATACAGATCATTTAAGTTAGGAGACCTTGTGTTTTAGCTTCACTTCAATTTTCCATATAATATAGATTCCAAATTACAGCTGTCCATGTAAATAGACTTCTAGTTAAAAGCATTTATAACCATTACTCACAGTGTTACTAAAAGTAGAAGTCCCACAAACTCCAGTTTATTTGCAAAAGGAGGACAACATCCAAACATCAAACCAGAGCAGTTTCGGCATTGCAGCAGGAGATGCACAAAATTGTGTAGGGGAGTCTTGGCAGAGGTGGAATGCAGGATACATCACCCAAAGAAAAGAGCTCTACACTGAAAAGAAACTTCTCAAAGCAGGTCTGATGCCTGGTGTGTCAAAACACTGGCAAAGGGGAATTACAATGAAGGTTCCAGGGATTGCATCTGGGGGATAGACGGACACACTTTGGAAGGCAGAGGCAGTATTGTTTAGAGGTAGCACCTGCTAGTAGATGAAAGGGAAGGAAGAAAGCAGATGATAGTAGTATTTATTGTCCTAATGAAACAAGATGGATTCTAAAAATCAGGGGGAGCCTGAATCATATACTTAGAAACTTCTCTTTACATAGCAACAGAAAGTATCCTCAAAAAAAAAAAAGAAAGAAAGCAAGAAAGAAACAGAAATAATAAAAAGAATCAGAGCGAACATGATACAAATGAAAGTCGGGCAAAGAAGATTGTGATGTTAGTTTGCTAGGCTGACTATACCAAAGTACTGCAAACTGAGTGGCTTTATAACAAAAGAAATTTGTTGTCTCTCAGTTTTGGAGGCTAAAGTCCAAAATCAAAGTGTCAGCAGGGCCATGCTTCCTCTGAAATCTTTAGTTGTCCCTTGCCTCCGCCTAGCTTCTGGTGATTCGTGTGCAATCTTTAGTGGTTCCTTAGCTTGTAGCTGCATACCTCCAATCTCTATTTTCATTGACACATGGCTTTCTGTTTCTATCTTCACATAGCCATCTTCTGATAAGAAACACAAGTTACACTGGATTAGGGACCCAACCTACTCTAACAAGGTCTTACCTTAACTTAAATCATTACATATGCTCTGACTCGAGTTCTACATAGAGTCATATTTAAGGTATTAGGAGTTAAGACTTCAACATATCTTTTTTGGGAGTGTGGGGTAGGACACAATTCAACTCATAATAATCATGTACACATGTAATATGTGTATTTTTTTCCTGAAGAAAAAACAAAAGCAATTAAACACAGCAAGTATTTAAAATCATAATTCAAGATTCAAGAAAACTTCTAGAAAAAAATCTCTGTGTATATATTGTAAGCAGATACTGTACTTGAAAAAAATGATAACAATATTAACTCTGAGGCATACACTGATAAAATTATTAGACTGTAAATTTAAAGAAGAAATGCTCTGGGTCGCTAAGCAAAACAAACAAACAAAACAAAAGAACACCCACGGTACGTATATAAAGGAAAGAAAATCAGATTGTCTCAATCTGCACATAAACACATTGCACTTCAAAGCTCAGGCAAGTGATGTCTATAAGATACTCAAGGCAGTGAGTGTAAGCCCTAGTTTTTATCTAGCCCAGCTGATCGTCAGTAACAAGACCATTTGGAAAATGCAGAATTTAGGAAATATTGTACCTATGTGTCCTTCTGGAAGATTTAGTAGGAGAAATCACTCAACTAATAAATGATTAGGGAACTTTAGAAAAAGAACTGATGGCGAGCTGTGAATTTATTGAACTATTGATCTAAGCCTACAACAAAGTTGGGAATTGATGGTTTTAAAATATGTCCAAAATACTTTTATATGCTTTCCTTCAAGAGGCCCAGCCCAACTCCCCTCTTGTTGAGTGAGGGCTGAACTTAGTGACTCCTTACAAATGGAAAAAACAAAAAACAGAAGTGATGGTGTATGATTTTGGAGACAAGGCCATTTTTCAAAAGCATGGCTTTCTCTCTTCTTTCTCTCTCTCTTCTTTCTCTCTCTCTCTCTCTCTCTCTCTCTCTCTCTGTCTCTGTCTCTGTCTCTGTCTCTGTCTCAGGACTCACTCACTGGGGAATACCAGCTCCCAACAGCCATGTCATAAGGATACTCAGGCAGCCCTATGAAGAGGTCCCCAAGATAAGGACTTGAGCCTTCTGCTAAAAGCCATGTGAGTGAGCCATTTTGAAGCAGAAACTCCAGCTCTTGTCAGGCCTCAGATGACTTCAGCCCAGGCCAGTACATTGAGTATAACCTTGTAAAAAAATCTAAAATTAGAATCACTGAGTTAGTCCACTCCTAAGCTTCAAAAACTGCCAGGGATGATAAGTTTTCGTTGTTTGAAGTTACTACATCTTAGATCAATTGTTACATAGGCAGAGACTGCAGACACAGGTATTTGTAGCCATGAATGGGGTGTTCTCACAGGAAAAGAATGAAAATGTGGGTGTGGCTTTGGAACCTGAAGGTGGGCAAATCTGGAAGGACTTTGACAAGGCTGTTAGTGAAAGCCTAAAATGCCTTGAGCAGACTGTGGGTAGGAGCTTATACTTGGATGAGGATTCTAATGTGACCTTAAAGGGAAGTGAGGAACATGTTACTGGAAACTGAAGGACCGCAAATCTTCATTATATAGTGACAGGAAGTTTAGGGTTCCCATGACCAGTAGCTATGTAGAAATTAGAAAATGTACCTAATGAACTGGATGATATGGCAAAGGTTTAATCATAATGTTAAAACTGGTTTATTCTTAGCCAAAACATGGAAGGAACCTAAATGTCCATCACCTGACGAATGGATCAATAAGATGTGGTATATATTCACGATGGAGTGCTACATGGCAATGAGAGGGAATGACATATGGCCCTTTGTAGGAAAGTGGATGGACCTTGAGGGTGTCATGCTGAGTGAAGTAAGCCAGGCAGAGAAGGACAGAAACCATATGTTTGCACTCATAGGTCTAACAGGAAAACAAGAGAGACCTAATGGAGAACCAGGGGGAGCGGAGGAGGGAGAGAGAGTTGGGGAGAGA
>NC_043714.1:31098257-31131927 GCF_006229205.1 Suricata suricatta
GAGGGAATGACATATGGCCCTTTGTAGGAAAGTGGATGGACCTTGAGGGTGTCATGCTGAGTGAAGTAAGCCAGGCAGAGAAGGACAGAAACCATATGTTTGCACTCATAGGTCTAACAGGAAAACAAGAGAGACCTAATGGAGAACCAGGGGGAGCGGAGGAGGGAGAGAGAGTTGGGGAGAGAGAGGGATGCAAAACTTGAGAGACTATTGAATGCTAAGAATGCACTGAGGGTTGAAGGGGAAGGGGGAGGAGGGAAAAGAGGTGGTGGTGATGGTGGAGGGCACTTAAGGGGAAGAGCACTGAGTGTTGTATGGAAAACAATTTGACAATAAAATATTATGGAAAAAAATAAAAAGTAAAATAAATAAATAAATAATAAAATAAAGGAAAAAAACTGGTTTATTCTTGATGTTTATAATAGTATGGGAGAGAATAAAGATGAGGCAAAATAATAATAATAATAATAATAATAATAATAATAATAATAATAACAGCAAATGTTAAGTCAAAAAGAGCCAGGACTTGTAAGTTTGAAGATTCCCAGCCTCACCAAATCACAAATGATGCTAAAATCAAGAAATGGTTTCCAAGTAAATATGAAATCCAGGGCACTTCCAGGAAAACCTTGTCTAAAAATAAAGCAAAGCATGGCTTCAATCTTTACACAATTATTTCTTTTAAAAAAAAATATTTTTTAATGTTCATTTATTTTTGAGAGACAGAGACAGAGTGAAAGCAGGGGAAGGGCAGAGAGAAAGGGAGATAACAGAATCCAAAGCAGGCTCCAGCTCTGAGCTGTCAGCACAGAGCCTGAGGTAGAGCTCAAACCCATGAACCATAGGATCATGACCTGAGCTGAAGTGGGATGCTTAACCCACTTTGAAAGCCAGCCAGGTGCTCCCAAAATTATTTCTTAAGACTCTAGACTGCTTTAAGGTGGTACTAAAGAGTATCATTCAGTCAGACAAAGGCACTCTAAAGAGCCTAAGGGTATGTCTCATCGGGGCATATCTCCTAACAATAGCATTTCTAAGAAGCTTAAGAGCTTTATTATACCTCAGTATTCTCAACAAAAGGTTAAGAAGAGGGTAGGAGGCTTATCCTGAACAGGTCTGTGCATGGCTCTTATCTAAAGGAGTGAGCCCCCATTAAGATTCAAAGGAAACCCACAAGAGTTTTTAATATAATTATATTTTTAGAAACACTTCCAACTTAGAACAAAAGGGACAAAGATAAGACATAATGAAAAAGATCTCTAGACTCACAGAATTCTGGCAGGAAGAAGGCTGAGAAAGTCTTCAGCTCCAAACATGAGTTACCATTCTTGGAAAAGGAGGATCACTTAAAGGGTGGAACCAACAGCCCAGAGTGTCACCCAAGACCTGTGGATATTATTCCTGGCAGGAATAGAACTGAGTCTTAATCTAGAAATTGCCAACAATTTCTGTAATTGCTATAGATGAGTGACTCCTTTCATCACCAATTCCTTTCTCTCTTTTAGTCTGAATTTGAGAGGTTACCTTAATACCTATCCTACCATCATATATTTGGTATATGAGGTGGAAGATAACTTATCTCTTTAGTCACAGGCATTCAGATCTAGAGGACCTGTACTTAAGGAGATGAACTAAAGGAACTATACCCGAGGAGCCTGAGATATAAGTGACAAGATTCTGACCTTCAATGTAATGTGTTAATCCTGGAAACATTTAAGGGTTCTGGCTGAAGAAAGTATATTTTGCACATGAGAAGAATACTTTGTGGCCAAGGGATTAACAGTAGTATTTTTCTCTGTTTGTTTGTTTGTTCATTTTTGAATATGCCTACAAATTCTCTGCTACTGTGCCATTCAAGAGGTATAGCCTAGTTCCTCTTCCCCTCAGCTCTGAACTGGACATAGTGACTTGCTGCTAACAAATATAAGAAATGGAGAAGTCATGGTACGCAACTCCAAGATTTGGTCATAGAAGGCACGGAAGCTTCTTTTGCTCTGTGTTGGAGCACTCACTCTCAGAGAACTCAGCTGCCATGTAAGGAGGACACTCAAGCAAGTCTGAAGAA
The DNA here is from genome assembly GCF_006229205.1 of Suricata suricatta. Classification (NCBI taxonomy): domain Eukaryota; kingdom Metazoa; phylum Chordata; class Mammalia; order Carnivora; family Herpestidae; genus Suricata; species Suricata suricatta. The sequence goes on from NC_043714.1 coordinate 31,100,323, forward strand.
AAGCTCACATGATAAAGAACTGAGGCCCAAGGCCAATCACCAGCAATGAAGTGAGTCATCCTGCCAAGAGCCATGTGAGTGAGTCATCTTAGAAATACATCCTCCAGCTGCAGTTAAGCTGTCAGATGACCACCGCACCAGCCAACAGCTTAACTCCAACCTCATGAGAGACCCTACCCTTGAACCACTCAGCTAAGCACTGGTAGACTGCTGACCCTCAGAAACTACTTGATACAATAAACATTTGTCTCAGATTAAGGTTTCTTTTTTTAATTTGTTTTAAGGTTATTTATTTTGAAAGACACAGAGGCAGCATGAGTGAGGGAGCGGCAGAAAGAGTGGGAGACAGAGAATCCCAAACAGGCTCCACACCATCAGCACAGAACCCAATGTAGGGTTTGAACCCATGAAATTGTGAGACCATGACCAGGCACCCCTGTCTTAGATTAAGTTTTGAGGGTAATTTGTTACACCTAAAAAGTATTAAGGGAAGGGGAAGGGTGGGGAAAGAAAGTTGGGAGAGGGAGGGAGGTAAATCATGAGAGACTCTTGAATATTGAAAACAAACTGAGGGCTGAAGAGGGAGGAGGAAAGGGGATGGGGGATGATGGTCATGGAGGAGGGCACTTGTGGGGAAGAGCGCTGGGTGATATATGGAAACCAACTTGGCAATAAACTATTAATAAAAAAACATAAATAACGTAGGGGGTAAATAAATGCCATATGACTTGGGAATGTGGGAATAACAAAACAACAAAAAAATGGGGAAATAAAGTACAGAGAGGAAATAGTCCATCAGTTATGTCATGGTGGGCATCAAAGAATATAATTAACTGATAAATTAAGTAATAAATTTGAATATACCTGTGAGTAAAAGATGAACACTTTAATACCATTGTGTAATTATGTTTTACCACTATTCTCTATAAAAAGAACTTAGCTGAGTATTTTTCCTATTTTTCCTCTTCAGTTCTTATTTGCTTGTTTTTTTTTAATGTTTATTTATTTTTGAGAGGGTGCAAGCAGGGAAGGGGCAGAGAGAGAGAGGGACAGAAGATCTGAAGCACCGACAGCAGTGAGCCCGATGTGGAGCCGGAACTCACAAACTGTGAGATCATGACCTGAGCCAAAGTCGGCCCCTGGTTTTCTTTTTAATGTACACCACTAAGAACATACAAAGTCTAGATTATAAAGTCACTTGAAATGATTCTGCCAAATGGATGTTAGTGTTATCGATTTAATATGCAGTTAGGTTTATTTTGTTTCTTTAGTTAGTTGTCACTTTTAGTAATTAATTGTTTTATTTTGTTAGAACTGTGTCTCTCCACACCCTCTTCTCATTTGGTCTGAACCAATGGTATTAAAGTGTTCAGGGTGTCTGGGTGACTCAGTCGGTTAAATGTCCGATTTCAGTTCAGGTAATGATCTCAGGGTTTGTGGGTTCTAGTCTCACATCAGGCTCTGTGCTGACAGCTAGCTCAGAGCCTGGAGCCTGTCTTTGGATTCTGGGTCTCCCTCTCTCTCTGACCCTCCCCTGCTCACGCTGTCTCTCTCTCTCTCTCTCAAAAATAAAATTTAAAAAACCAAACAAACATTAAAGTGTTCATGTCAGTGGTTCAGATCCTCTGTTCCCCTCTCTCTGCCCCTTCCCTGCTTGCACCCTCTCAAAAATAAACATTAAAAAACACACAAGCAAATAAGACCTGAAGAGTAAAAATACTCAGCTAAATTCTTCTTATAGAGAATAGTGGTAAAACATAATTACACAGAAATTATCACTGGTAATGAGATGACAAGATATGTAAAAGGAGTACTAAGCAAAGTAACCCTAGATATATTAATAAAATAGAAAATTGCTTTCAAGGCAGAAAAATATTTGAGATAAATAGGTCATCAGATATGGTGAAAAAAGCAATGCAACAAAAAAATATAAAAATCCAGAATAACCTGACATAATTTCAAAGTATTTGTAAAGGACAAAATTATAAAGAGAATTTAGACAATCTACAATAAAAATAAGAGGTTTAAACAAATCTACTCTAGAAACAACTAATTGATAAATCACAAAGATAGAAAATTAATAAGGAGTAATAATATAATTTATAAGGCTCATGTAAGAAATATATATATATGTATATAAGTCTACACCAAATATATAGAGAGAGAGAGAAGGCTACACCAAAATATCGGGATGTATGCTTGGAAAGCATCCTTGAAACATTAAAAAAGCTGACGAGGGATTAGGCCACAAACAAATCTTAACAAAAATATAAAAAACTACCATCCATAACACAATGGAAAGTACAACTAGAAAGTAATGTCAAAAGTGGGCCTCCAAAGCTCATATATCAGAAACATAAAATACATATGAATAACTCATAGGTTTAAAAAACATAATAAGTATTATTAAATAATTATAACTACTTGTAAAATCCAGCTAAATTAATACTTAGAGGATGATTTATCGGCCTGAATGTATATATTGAAATATGACAAGTATTAAGAATTATATATTACAAATGTGGTTTAAGAACTTAGTAAAAGAATGAAAGATAAAATCCAAACAGGAGGAATGAAATGTTGAAGGTAGTAAAAAGTAATAAAATAGAAAACAAAGAAATGATAGCATGTGGTAATCAAGCACAGATATTTCATTTTTTCTTTTATTTATTCTGAGAGAGAGAGAGAGAGAAAGCAAGAGCACAAGGAGAGGAGGGGCAGAGAGAGAGGGAGACATAGAATCTGAAAAAGGCTCTAGGCTTTGAGCTGTCAGCACAGAGCCAGACCCAGGGCTCAAACTCACAAACTGCAAGATCGTGACCTGCGTCAAAGTCACGTGACACTTAACCAACTGAGCCACCCAAGCACCCTGAAATCAAAGTGAATCTTAACCTGACAAAGAATATCTATCAAAAATCTATAACAAGTATCTGTCCTTACATAGTCAATATTACACAGAGGCTCGAGCCTAAGTGCAATGTGCAATTCAAACCAAAGAAAGATAAAAAATGAAAATCACTGACCACTACTAAACTTAAAGTCATACTATATGAATTTATGAGTTTTTTAATCCCTATAATTATGGGGGAGGAGTTTCTATAAAACAAAAACTGAAAGATCAACTATTCATATTACGAAAGGATAAAATAGTGGCTCAATTGGTTAAGCATCTGACTCTTGACTTTGGCTCAAGTCATGGTGTCATGGTTCATGGGATCAAGCCCTGCTGCCAGCATGGAGTCTTCTTGGTATTCTCTCTCTCTTTGTGTCTCTGCCCTGCTCACATCCTCTCTCTCTCTCAAAATAAATAAACATTTTAAAAAGAGAAAGGATGAAACATGAGAACATGCCACTCATAGAACAACAAAAATACAGAATAGTCAATAAATATATTTTTTAACCAGGAAATAAACATTAAGCAATAAGGAATTTCCACTTCTTACTAATATTGTTAGGGGGGGTTTAGTTTGATGGCACCAAGTTCTCTGGATGTTGGGAGTGACTAGTACTCACCTGTGATTGACGTGTAAATTAGCAAACCTTTGTGAGATGTAATTATTAATATCTAGCAAAATTTCAGATTTTGCATACATTAGAACTGAGTGACTCTGGCCACTCACATTGAATGTTGCCAGCAAACCTTCAAATGTCATAGTCCAGGTGCCAACTAGGTCCTCCATCATTTCAATGGTAAAAGCCAACTCATATCAAACATGCAATGCTTAGGAGGCATCTTAAAGGTAAAGCTTAACTCTTAAATGTTCAAAAGTTTTTGTGCTTCCATGCATTACTGAACAATAAATTCAGAATGGATGAAAGACCTAAATGTAAGACAGGAAACCATCAAAATCCTAGAGGAGAACACAGGCAGCAACCTCTTTTTTTTTTTTAAGTTCATTATTTTTTTTAGAGAGAAGGAGCAGCAAGAGCAAGAAGGAAGCAAGGCAGAGAGAGAAGTGAGAAAGAGAATCTCCAGCACCAAGCAGGCCGCACGCTGTCAGTGTGCAGCTGGATGCAGGGCTCAGTCCCAGGAACTGTAAGATCATGGCATGGGCTAAAATCAAGAGTTGGACACTCAACCAGCGGAGCCACCAAGGTGCCTCAATATCCTCTTTGACCCCAGCTGCATGCAGCTTCCTACTGGACATGCCTCTGGAGTCCAGGGAAACAAAAACAAAAATGAACTACTGGGACCTCATCAAGGTAAAAAGCTTCTGCACAACAGAGGAAGCAATCAACAAAACTAAAAGGCAATCTTCAGAATGGGAGAAGATATTTGCAAATAATCATTGGGTTAGTATCCAACCTTCATCAGGTTAGTATCCAAAATCTAGGAAGAACTTATCAAATTCAATACCCAAATATCATATAATCCAGTTAAGAAGGGGTTAAAAACATGAATAGACATTTTCCAAAGAAGACATACAGATGCCTAACAGATGCTTAAAAAGATGCTCAATATCACTCATTGTCAGGGAAAAACAAATCAAAACCATGATGAGATACCATCTCACACTTGTCAGAATGGCTAAAATTAATAACACAAAAATCAACAAGTGTTGGCAATGATGCAGAGAAAGGAGAACCCTCCTACAGTGCTGGTGGAAATGTAAACTGGTGCAACCACTTTGGAGAACAGTATGGAGGTTCCTCAAAAAATGAAAAATAGAACTACCCTACAATCTTGCAATTGCACTAGAAGGGATTTACACAAAGGTTATAAAAATACAGATTTGAAAGGGTACAGAAGGAGTATACGTACCCTAATGTTTATAGCAGCATTACCAACAACAGCCAAACTATGCAGAGAGCCTAAATCTCCATCGACTGATGGGTGGATAAAGAAGATATGGTCTACACATACACACACACACACACACACACACACACACACACACACAGGAATACTACTCAGCAATTAAAAAGGAATGAAGTCTTGCCATTTGCAATGATGTGGATGGAACTAGACTCTATTATGCTAAGTGAAATAAATCAATCATTGAAACACAAATATGATATGCTTTCACTCACATGTGGAATTTAAGAAACAAAAGAGATCAACATCTGGGAAGAGGGATGAGGAAGAGAAGAGAGGGAAATAAGAGAAAACCACAAGAGAAATAGAAAACACATTGGGGTAGATGGAGGAAGGTGGTAGGGGATGGGCTAGATAGATAATGGGTACTAAGGAGGGCACTTGTTGTTATGAGCACTGTGTGTCGTATGTAAATGATGAATCACTGAATTCTACTCCAGAAACCAATCTTACGCTATATGTTAACTACCTAAGATTTAAATTTATAAAAGAAAAATTTCTCTTAAATAAAAAAATAATGTAGGCTTTCTCTAACTTAAAGAAATAATGGCATCTTGAAAAATAAAAAAGGTACCCAGGATGCCCTGACATCTAACAATCATAGACGTGTGCATACACAAAAAGCAGAGTATTCCAAAGGAGCTCAACCTGTTTAGAAGTGTCTGTACATTGAGGAATCAGGGAATGATTGTTTTGTTTCAAACTGCATTCACCAGTTGAATCTTGTCACTATAAAATACTACACCAATAGAACAAGAAAATAATTTTAAAGAGAAAAAAATGTTACATGACTTATTTCCACATTAGCTCAACCCCAAAATGTAAATAATTGATGGGGAAAATGCATCATAAAGTGCATGGCCTCACATAAAGATGACCTAAAAACCACTATTAAACATTTATTCATTAAAATTAAATATGTATACAAGAAAACAGAGAAAAATCAAATTTCTCACTAAAATGGTCAGAAAATTTTATGAAGTCTAATTTCTTTTGTCTAGATATAATCCAGAGGTTCATGACCAAGAAAAAATACTTTATTTTTAACTTCTGTAAATATAAACAATTATACTACAGCTAATGATCTAATTAGAATACAATGTCTCCTTTTAGAAGATATTTCAATTATTTATGTGCTTTTCTGCATGGCTAAAACCATAATATAAAGAGTATATTAAATTTATCAGGTTATTATGCATTCACTTTCATAGATGAAAGAAAGACTATAGTCCCCTAGATAGTGGAAATAAAATAACCTAGAATGAAATAATCCATATGTATATTAAAATAGAATTTGTGAAAATGAAGCCTGCCAGATATTAGAAATGATCTCATTATGAAATCTTCAGGTTCTCATTTCTCGGAAAAGCCATAATTACAACCTTATCTTTTTAGTGACCAATTACTGTATTCAGGGTATTTTCTGAAATAAATGCTTTGCTATTTTTATGACTTGCCTATCTGTATTTCCAATTCCAAGAATAGAAAGCTACAATACAGTCATTTACATAAATGAGAAGTCTAAAATAAATGACACTGTTCTATCAAAACACAAGTACAAAACCTTTAAATTCTAGATGAAATGTAAAGTAGAAATCTTTATTAGCATAAATAAAATACTTAGATGAAAACCTTGATATCTCTCCATTTGATCAAATTAGGTCATTAGAGCCTCCAAACTGACAAGAAAAAGTATGCCTTTGCCACAGAAAATAAATTGGTCAGCGTTTCTAATGAGCTAGTTTCTTGCATGAGAAGGAAAGAGTAGCTGATTTGCATTCCCAAAATGTAAGGTTTGAAAATATCTTATTATTCTAAAAAGGACAATTTTTTGCTATACAACTTAATGTTCTTACTTTCCATTTGTGTTGCTAAACTAGACATTCACAGTGTAAGCACTAGCCGTGATGCGCAGGTGTGTGTGTGGTGGTATAGGGGCTGCTGAAATGGAGAGTGGATGGGAAATGCGACAGCATCTCCACAAAACACCCTCTTCTGACACCTGCCATGAGAAACAACACCAGAAATAGCATTCGGTCCTCTGACGTGACCGTTGTTCTAGTACCTCACTCCTGAAAATCATTTGGAGAATACAAAACACAAGTGTTACATAACCTCATTAGAACATGCTTGGTATTTGAGTATTACTTGGAAAATGATAGATCATCACTGCTAAAAATTTATACGTATGTGCTCCAACTACCTTCCAAATGTATATGAATGGACCCCCTTCCTAAGCATTGGTTTAGGAGAAAAGCAGTTTCTATTCAAGGCTGATATAATATTTCAGCCTTCATATTGAGCAAATGAATGAAGACCTGGTAAACTAGCTTGGAAAAGAAGTCAGCCATGCCTTGGGGGAAAAATTATCTTTAAAATCTCTGAGTGCCTCTGGTCATCTTTTTCAGGATCTTTCCCTACTGAAAATGTTCTGTTCAGTCTAATTATTTTTTTTAATTTTTAGCTCCTAAAGTCATTTATTCTCTCAATTTTTTGGTTTATTCAGTGAACAAAGAGAACTCTCTAAGTCGTCCCAAACTGAAACTGATATTCAAATCTTTCTTGGATTATAGTTTAGGGATTCTCAACAGTGGTAATGTTGATAGTTTGGGCCAGATCATGCTTTGTCGTAGGGGGCTGCCCTGTGCACTGTAGGATATTTAATAGCATCTTTGGCCTTCTACCTACTAGATACCAAGGTCAAGGCCCTCACTTTCTCAGCACTGTAATAACCAAAAATGTCTCCATACATTGCCAAATGTCTTTGAGATAAAACAGCCCCTCCCATTGAAGAACCCTGGATTAATATGGGTTTTTTTCTTTAACATTTATAATGGAGATACAGGAGAAATAAGGCTACACACTCAAATAGAAAAAATAAAACAAAACTAACAAAAACAATTAAATCCCTTAACTTGAGATAGTTAAAAAAAAAAAAAAGTACTTGGAGGCTCTTTCCAGGGCACGAGTAAGCTTGAGCCTGTAAAATTTTTGAGAATGGTGATGTGGCAGTTAATTTTATGTATCAATTTGGGCCACAAAGTGTTCGGATATTTATTTGGTCAAACATTATTCTGTGTCTGTCTGTGAGGCTGTTTCTGGATGAGATTAACATTTGAATTGGTAGTTTGAGTCAAGTAGATTGCCCTCTCTCACACAGGTGGCCCTCATCCAATCAGTTGAAGGCTTGAATAAACCAAAATGGTTGACCCTTCACCTAAGCAAGGGAATTCTTTCTACCTGACTGCCTTCAGACTGGGACATTGGCTTTTTCCTGCCTTCTAACATAACCAAAACATCTGTTTCTCCTAAGTCTCAATCTTGATTGCCTTTGAACTAAATCTATACCATTGCTTCCTCTAGTTCTTAGGCCTTCCGATTCAAACTGGGACCTCACCATGGTCTCTCCCGGTCTCCAGCTTACTGACTCACCCTACAGATCTTAGAACTTGTCATTTTCCACAGTACCATAAGCCAATTCCTCATAATAAATATAATAGATATGATTTATTTATGTTTATGTTCTTATTTATTATTTATATAGTATTTATGATTTATTTACATATATTCTACTGGTTTTGTTACACACAATATATATCCACACACACAAACGAATATATATACACATATCTATCCTCATGATTCTGTTTCTCTAGAAAATGCTAATATAAATGACTTGGTCTTTTGAGGGAAGAAAGTAAGGAAGAGAAGGGAGGACCTGATTAAACATCTTTACTCAAACAAAAAATCTGTACACAAGTATATGTTGAACGATACTGTGCTAGTCAGTGGCTCAATACATTAAAGTCATGATTTGGTTCTCCTAAACTTTACATTCAGTTTCCAAAAGGAAAAGTTAGTCTTTATACTTGGATCACAGGCAGTGCTTACTTTCTTTCCCATAAACCTATATGAATATAGATCACTTTATTAACTTTCCTTGTCTGTGAAATAAAACAATCTAATCCCTTTAGTGCAACTTCCCTAGATCTCCTTCTTATGATTCCACTAAGTTTGTAATAAATTTTTATTTCTGTTTTATGTTCAGTTTGTGAATCCCTGAAGAGCTCTCTGCCCCTCATTTGTGGTATATAGTTAAAGATGAAAATTATGTTTTTAGGATTCCCCCACCATATATATTTTAAGGTTAGAAATGGCCAAAGAGTTGCCCAGGGAAATTTTGGAATGTGGGAGTGAAAGTCTTCATAGTCAGATATGATGACACATAGTTGGAGGTAGTCCCATAGATTGCTCTTTATCCTTCATTCCACATGCAGTCCTTTTTCCTAATTGCTCATATTCCTCACTGTTTCTAGGCCCAAGACAATGTCTTGTCTTTAGACACACATGGGGTGAGCCAGATAGAAGCAACAGCTTCCCATCCATTTCCCCATGAGCTTTTCCCTTTCAGTTCCACTTTGGTAACTAGATGTGGTTGTTTTCTCAGATGAACGTGTTAATGACTCCTTTCCTGTACTTCCAAGTCCCCTTTTGGACCTTTCATTCCCCAGATCCTACAGTTGCGTAGATATAAGCCCCACAATAAATGCCTTATTCCAAAACTCACAATAACTCTGCTCCCCTGACTGAAAGTTACCTAATATATACCCCATACTGCCTATGCTATAAGATACTGTATAAGGTAGTATAAACCTACAAGAATGATGCCTGAATCTGAATATGACTTTCCTAGGACACTGCTTCACTTGTATTCAGGATCAGATTCCTAACATTCTTCTTCCTTGGATTCTTCTTTGTTATGGATTGAATTGTGCCGCCTTAAGAAATATATGTTGAAGTCTTAACCACAGTACCTCTAAATGTGATGAGGTTATAAAAAGAGGAAATTTCGACATACACACTAGAAGGATGATGTGAAGACACACAGGAGGAAGAAAGCCATATGACATGAGTAATGTGATTACAAGTCTAAGAATGCTAAGGATTGCTAAGGAACACCAGAAGCCAGAAGGGAAGGAAAGATTCTCCCCTAGAGCTGTCAGAGAAGCTAAAAGAGAAGCAAGGCCCTGTTGACACTTTGATTTAAGACGTCTAACCTCTAGAACTGGGAAAGAATACATTTCTGTTGTTTTAAGCTACCCAGTTTGGGATTCGTTGTTATGGCAGCCCTAGGAAACTAATACACTCATTATGCTACCTCCAGCGGAGATGGCTACTGTGAGGTCGCTGCCATGTTGGGCATAGCTGTCTATTACCAGTGCCTAATACACTCTGATGTCAGAGGAAGAGAACTGACTTTCTTTCTACCAGGAATTGAATGGGTATATCCATAATTCCCTGTGGGACAATTGATTCTAGGTATTGCATTTAATGATACATTGCTAAAGATATTAAAAAAAAAAAGGTATGTCAATACAAGGAATAACTTACAACTTTTGTCAAGGCCTAGATGTAACCTAGATTCCTTACCAGGTGAATATCTTCCTCAATCTTGAACTGCTGCTGACTGCTGACTATTAGCAGCTTACTTCTTTCTCCAAAAAACATCACCAGTAACACTTCATTTCTCAGAGCAAAATGACCCCTCCCTTCATTTCAATCTCACACCCATCTGTTAAACCTTATCTTGACCTCTTCCCACAATGACTGAAAATTGAAATGTCTATACTCTTTAGAAGAAACTACACTCCCATCAGTCCCAACTGTGTGATCTAGTCCTGTGCCCTAACAAAACAAATTCATAAAAACACAATAGTACATTTTTCAAAGTCTTACGCTAAAAAGATCATAGAGTCCAATCTCACAGGTTGTCATCTGATGATGATGATGTAAAAATGATCAGGATATGATAAGATATTAAAGTATGGACAAGGTCCATGGCACAAATTTAAAGAAGAAAGCCTGACTATTTTACCCTTAGGCTGATGAACAATTCTAGAATAAGTAACTGGTGACGGAGCAATGTTCTTGACAGCTGCAAGGCTAATGGGGGGAAAGTTGGATTTTAGGGCTATGTTTTGGGCTGGGACCCCAAAAGGCTACATTGCTGGGAATAAGGGTGCACTGGAAGTAATTGCCTTCACAAATACTGCATCCCAACTTTAACCCATCTTGGTGACACAAAAATCTTAATTCCTGAAACTGGTTTTAGGAAATTCCATATAAAGACAATCCTGATTATTCATCTATTCACTAAAATTTATTTGCAGCCCCCAAGTCAATAATCGTGGGGCATTTTCAAGGTCATTTGAGGACATGCACAAAGTGGCACAAAATTTGAGTCACTAGCATACATATTTCCAGTTGAGGTCAAACAAGGTGATGTTCTGCCTTCCTATGTCATCTCTAATACTGCAAGTCTCCTTTTTGCAGTCTACTTAGTCCATGCTTTTCCAATTTTGTGCTTTTTAGTGGTAATTTTATTTCGTAAAATGGCCTCTGGGGCACCTGAGTGAATTATTTGGTTATGCATCCGACTCTTGATTTCAGCTCAGGTCAAGATCTCCTGATTCATGGGTCTGAGTCCTGCATCAGGCTCCATGCTGACAGCACAGAGCCTGCTTGAAACTCTCTGTCTCCCTCTTTCACTACTTCTCCCTTGTTTGCATGCACGCATGAGTGCATGTGAGCATGTGCTCTCTTTCTCTCTCTCAAAAATAAATAAACTTTAAAAAATGACCTCCAAGCCGAATGCTGAAGTATTGTCTAGTGTTCCTAAGCACAAGAAGGCTGTCATGGGTCTTAGGTAGAAAAATGTGTGTGCTAAATAAGTTTCGTTTAGGCATGAGTTCTAGTGCTGTTGGCTGTGAGTTCAACATTAATGAATCAGCAATACAATATGTTCAGAAAAAGAAAGGAAATTTGTCAGTCTGTAAGTGAGACCACTGAGGAAGATGCTAAAGTTACGGCTACAATGTATGATGAAGCCATGGAAAAGTGGCTATATTTGTGGATTCATGAGATGACAACCGTAAGGAAAGTACATTGAGCAGCATAGTCATGAGGCTAAATTTTTAGCCTCAGAAATTTATAGTCCTGTATCCAGGATCAGGAGAATGTTAAACCCTTTTTGCCTAGTGCTGCTGGCCTCCACATTTCAAAAGTTGTTATAGGTAAAATAATGTTAAAGTTATAGGCAAAGAAATCCTGCAGATCAGGAAACTACGGTAGAATTTGTTTAATATCTACTAAGTGTTACCAGAAAGGGTTATGTGGAAGGGCTGTTTTTCAAGGCCGATGAGACTGGCTTGTTTTACAAGGATGTTGGCAAATAAACCTGTATAATACAAATAGCATCCACTGGCAAAGCTCCTGGATTTTAATCATTCAAAGATCATGTAACTAATTATTTGTAAGAAATGTGGGAAGGGTGTGTGTGTGTGTGTGTGTGTGTGTGTGTGTGTGTGTGTGTGTTTAAAAATTAAGGTATCTTTAAACAAAAATACACATGAAACAAGATTAGGTATTGATTGGTTGATGATAATGTGACCGGAGGCTTACAGGAACTTATTTCTATGTTTCTCCTAAGAGCAATAGTTTCATATTTGCAAATTCAGTGCTCACAGTAACTTTATGGAACATAAATAACCACAGTGAATAATGAGAATCAACTATACCTAGTGTTCTACATGTTAGATAGAGGCAAGTGAAAATCCCTTTGAGAAAACGTAACATAGTAAGTCTCAATAATTATCCCTACAAACAGTTTTTCTGCCAATATAATGTCTGGCACATAATCCAAGATAATATAGGAGTTAAGAGTTCATGAAGAATAGTGCACAGAAAAAAACAGATAATGGAAAAGGGTTTCTGATATTGGAAATATTAAACACAGACTTGTAGTTAATTATGCTTTTGGTTGAGGAAATAAAATACTATGTTCACAGAGATTTTTAAAAGATTGTAAATATAGCAAATAACTAAGAAATATACACAACTGGCATCACATGTTTGAAAGAGTACCATTAGAATATCTAGAATGAAAAAATAAAATAAGCAAAAGAACAGTGAATTATGTTTGCTATGGACTGAATATCTTCCTAAATTCATATGTTGAAATGCTAACCCCCAATGGGATGGTATTAAGAAATAGGGCATTTGGGAGACAATTAAGTCTTGAGGACAGAGTCCTCAAGTAGAATTGGTATCCTCATAAAAGAGACCCATAGAACCCTCTCACTCCTTCTACTATATGATGACAAGCGAGAAAATGGCAATCTATGAAACAGGAAGAAGGACCTTTTCAGACACCAAATCTGCTGGCACCTTGATTTTGGACTTCCTAGCCTCCAGAACTATGAGAAATAAATATTTGTTTTTTAAGCTACCCAGTCTATAATACTTTTGTTATAGCAGCCCAAATCGAACAAGATAGGGTTTAATGTTTACTACTAGTAGTAGACTAATGTCTCACTAGTCTAATATAGTAAAACTGATGAAAACAAAGAAAAGGAGAAAATGTTTAAGAGTAAGAAAAGAAAGATTACCTTCAAAGAAGCAAAAATAAAATTGACTTCTAATTTGCCAACACATTTAGTGAAAGTCAAAAAACAATAGAATAAAAGTTTTAATGTGCTGAAAGATTACTACTAACCTAAAAATCTTTAGTAAGGAAATTTCAATTTTTAGAATTAAGATGAAACGACATTTTCAGATAAATAAAACTAAGATGATTTGCCACTAGCAGAGCCACACTAAATAAAATATTAAAAGGTATTCTTTGGGAAAAAATAATATCTAAGCAAAAAAGAGATACAAAAAGGAATAAATGAAATAAAAACAATAAGTATGTGGGCACATCCAAATGAATAATGACTGTATAAAAATTTTAGATGTCTTGAGAGGTTTAAAATATAAGAGAATTAAAATGCAAAGGCAGAAGACAGGAGAGGGATATATGGAGTTAAAGCATACTAAATTTCTTGACTGAGAGAGGACAAAAGCACAAATTAATGAAAGAGAGGTGTAGCAGAATTATTTTTTAAATAGTCAAAAAAATAAAAGCAATCCGCATTTGCATCAACAATAAAATAGATTAAGCTGTAATATATTCATATAATTTTATACAACAATAGAAATGAAAGTCAATTGACTCTAGCCTTAGAATAAACCTCAAAAATTTCATGTTTAAGAGAAGGAAACCAAACACAAAGAACATAAGTCTAATTATTCTATATGTATAAAATACAAAAACCAAATTTTAGCCTTAGTGATTATGCTTAGGAAATAAAACTTAAATAATAAAACTAAAAAGAGGATCAAAGAACCCATCACCATAAAATTTAAGAGTGGCTACCTTTGGGAAGGGTTAGGACTGGGAGGAAACTTGCCGAGGATTTGTGAACTGCCAAAGCTGACAACGCTGGATTTCATGACCCTTGTGATCACCCAGGTGCTTGCTCTGAGAGACAATGTCAGGCTGTGCATTTTATTTCCCATACTGTTCTGTATGTATTTCATAATCAAAATGTTTTAAAACACAAGCTACAAGGTGGAATTTATCATAGGTTCCCATTTGTATGTCACAATTTTATGTGCATATACACATTTGAAATACTGGAAGGTTCTCTCTAAACTGTTAGCATAGTCATTTTTTTGTTTGTTTGTTTTCACATTTTCTGTACTCTCCAAATTTTCTACAATGATGGTGTGCTTCCAAATGTGCACCCATCACACAAAAATACTATAATTAATTTAAGCAATATTATAAGGGACATTTATATTGCTTTCCATTTTTTCACATCTAAGTGAAAAATATACATCCTTCTACATGTATATCTGTACCCTTTGTTGTGAGATTAATTCCTAGAAGTTCAATTACTGCCTCAAAAGTCTAAATATTTGACATCTGCTAGGTACTGCCATATTGGTCTGTAAAAACATTTCCCTATAATCTTGCAAATAATAGGTGCTGTGATTGTCTAAAAAATGGCCTCTGAAGAACCAGGTTTTAATCTCTGCAACCTGTTGAATATTACAAAATGGAAAATAGATTTTGCAGATGCGATTAAGTTGAGGAAATTATTCTAGATTATCTGGGTGGGTTCCCAATACAATCACAGCCCCAAATATAATCACAAGTATCTTTAGAAGAAAGACAGTGTAGAAGTAGATGTAATGATGAAAGCAAGACATCAGAGTGATGTGAGGAAGGAATGTAAGTAGCCTCCAGACACTAGAGACAAATTCTCCTCTAGAACTTCCCAGAGGAACCAGCTCTGCCTGCTAATGCCTTAACTTTAGTCCAGTGAAACTGATTGCAGCTTCTGGCCTCCAGAATTGCAGGAGAATAAATTTATGTCATTTTAAGCCACACAGTTGGTGGTAATTTGTTAAGCTGCCATAGGAAATTAATATAGATCCTATAACTTTTTAATTTTTGCCAATTTGATGGTTCAAAGAATTATCTGCTTATTTTCTTTCTTTCTTTCTTTCTTTCTTTCTTTCTTTCTTTCTTTCTTTCTTTCTTTCTTTGCTACATCAGAAAGTTTGGTCACCTTTCCTTATGTTTTTTTCATTAGTATTTTTCCTATGAATTATCTGTTCATATCCTTTGTCCTTTTTGATATTAGATATTGTATATGATTATATATATGATACATATAATCTCCTTATTATCTTCCCATTTCTCTCTCTCAAAAAAATAAAGTATTTGAATCCTTTGGGTGGTCGAGGCCCTCTTACTCCTGATAGATATCCCTAAAGCTAACTGATGGTCTGAATTTTTGAGACAAGCTAACTGCTCATCTGAATTTTGAGTCCCTTGCTGACTGACCCATTGCTGACCACTGCATTTCTGCACCACCCTAGAACTAATATTTTGCTTCCCCTATGTCAACTGTGTCCTCATGTGTCAAATAGCCTTATCCCTACAGACAGGTGAACTCATTGTTGTGATATATGGCCAGCACACACCCAAAAAACAAGGAACTCCTTATTGTTTTCTTTTTAAAATGTATGGCCTTCCTCATCTCTTGGACTTTGCATCACTGCCTTGGCTTTGTAAGTCTGACAGTGGCTCCCAGATAAGTCATAAATACTGCTACCCTAGACCAAGCTTCGACTTATGTGATGTTCTCACTATGGACCAGGTGTATCATTTCTGTGGCTTTTGAAACAAATATGCTGGAACCCGATGCCAGGCTTACACAATACATTGTATGTTTATCTAGCTCTGCAGGTGTACTCACAGTAATTATAAGCCCATACTCCTTCTTGTGGACACTAGTCTATTCCTTCCCATCCCCAGTATTCTTCTGTAGTACAGGTGCTGCCAAGTGAAGTCCCATCCCACAGATGGGAACTAAACATATTGGACAATCATCAATAGCCATATGCTTTTATACCATAATCCATACATCTGATAAGTTCTTTCTGAAATATGAAACTGAGTCCTGTTCTCCTAGCCCTACCCTTCCATGCACCCAAACCCTCCCCTCCCTACTATTTGTGCCCCACTTCACCATGAGATCCTGGCCTCTTCCAGCTGCTCCATACCACTCCAGATAACTTTCTTATGTCGGGTTTTATGCTAATACAATTTTGCCTACTTCCTGAGGTTGTTAGGAGGAAAATATAGTAATGGATATGGAATTGTGTACATGTAAGACCTGATCATTTATCAAGTTAGTTGAAATTGAAATGAATTTATGCACAAATGTGATCTGGAATAATATCCATAGCTCAGATTACAATTCATTTCAAGATCTGGAGTATACTCCTATTTCCATTATTAATGAAATGAAATGTTATACCAAAGACAATTACATTAAACCCTCAAGAAAATCTGATTGATGTCAGACAAAAGCCTTTCCATTGAATTTTACTTAAATGAAGAATCTATGTTTTACTCACTTTGCTCAAAATCAATCAAGTTACCAAGGACATAAAATATTCCAACCACAAATTAATACCTCATAAGAAAGGCAGTTTATAAAGGTAATCTACATATATAATCGATAGAGAACATTCAAAGGCAGTATTTTTATAGTTTCAGAAGTATTCAGAGTAAATTTTACCTTCATCCAGGACTTCTGAAATCCTGAAGTAAAGCTTTTATTACAAGGTTGATTAAAGAAAATGACCTAAAAGTGAGTCATTTTCTCAAATAAAGTGAAATACTATTATCTTAATTCTCAATTCATTTCTGAGTATAGAAAGTTATTAGATATTCAAAAGATAAGATTAATAATATTCCACTCTGTCTGATGGCTATAAAGTAATTCCAAAATTGGCTGCATATTATTGCCTCACAAACTAAAATAAAATATACTCATAGTAGACCCAACACAGTATGTGTGCGGGCATGAGAGAGAGAGAGAGAGAGAGACATGCAACATCTCTGTCTTTGGGAAAATACCCCTCACTCACATCATTTGTTGAGACAGGGTTGACTTCCATTAGATATGTCTAACCAGAGTTCTCCCTGGTATTTCCCCAGAGCCTTCAGAAAAATATTTACTTTCTCCAGAATCTGAAGCTTTGAGGGTCTTGTGAGGCCAAAGCCTCTGCTTGGCCATTTTCCAGCCTCACAGAGAGTCTTTGTGAAAATGAAGCCAATTCAGAGACAGAAAGAGAGATAAAATTGAACTCTGTCAGTAATGTTTAAGTACTTGTAATGAGATCACACATGAAATTCTAAAATTTTTTGTACACTTATTAATATCTTAATAAATTCTTTAGAAAAAACAGATTGCAGTTAATAAAGTCCCAATTCTTTATTATGTTTCATGTTATTGTTCTCAGCATTTCTAATGACACCCAAACATTTCAGAATATGGTCCCTACTAGAAAATGATCATCACCTGTCTCTGGGTTTTCAATAATTGTTCTTCTTTTTACTTCAAACTTTTAAATAAATTTGCCTTTGTAGATGTCACCTGTTGTCCTAAAACCTCTTCCAGAAAATTTAATTGACTCTACTCTAATAAAAGTACCCATTATTTAAAGTTCTCTATGTAATTTACATTTACAGTTAGGGTTGGCATTTATCTTGATATTAGAATTTTCTTTTCAAAGGGAAGGAAGAAATCAATTTCATACCTTTTGTCTGATCAACAATATTTATTACCATTTCCAAAAATTGAGTCTCTAGTACTAAGCCTGAGCAATCAAAACAAGAAAACAAATGTTACCACAGATGGAAAACAACTTTGGTTCCTCCATTTTCCAGGAGTAGTCTACACTCAAGGGGATGATACATTGTTTTATCAGAACTTTAGTTCATCTCTCAGATTTCTCTTTAACATTCAAACAGTATTTAATAGAATTTTAAATATACTATGCCATCCTAAAGCCACAGATATGTTTTGACTTGCCTGGCTGAGGAAGAGGATAGAACATAGATACTCTACCCAAATATTAAAACTCAACTGTTTACTATTATATTGTCCTCAGGTTTTAAAACTGTTCAATTATTCAGCTCTAAATTCAAATTCTAGGGTTTGGAGTTATGTTTATAAAAAACAATGTTGATATATATTTTTCCTGATACTTAAAATAAGACCAATTTGAATATTTGGGATGAAAAAGACTAGGTTGTTTACAAAAGCAGAGACTATTTCTGTGACAGAAAAATAGTCACTTTAATTTCATTCAACATTAATTTTACATCCACGTGTTCAGCTAAGAAACAAAATTTTCATCTTCCCTTACAGCTATATAATTAAAACATGTGATTAAGCTTGGGCCAATGAGATATTACCAAAAATGCCTTGTGGATGTCCTTAAAGAAAGGAGATAATATTTCTTTATTTTGTTGCTTGCCTGAAATGTCATGTGAACTTCGATATAAAACCACATACTGATGTGTAGAATAAAAATATTAAAACCAGGATGCCTCATGATAAATTGAACACTGTGTACAGTCCTGAATTGCCAAATTCCAGGCTTGTTTTATGAGAAACTTATATCTTACTTAAGTCACTATTATTTATGGGGCATTTTTTTATGTGTTTTCCATTGCAGCTAAACCTAATCATGCATGCCAGTTTTCTAATTTCTAACTGGAAATGTCTCTTGCTAATGTTATACCAGCAGTTTCATGTGGCATTAGGTAATATTATATGCTTCAAATCCTTATTCCCCATCTCTCATTTCCAACTCTCCAGCAGCCAGTGCAAAGAAGAGACAGGAATTAGTCAGTGAATTAAGGCTCTATAGAAAACTTCCCCGGGGCACCTGGGTGGCTCATTCGGTTAAGCGTCCGACGTCAGCTCAGGCCATGATCTCATGGTTCGTGGGTTTGAGCCTCCAGTTGGGTTCTGTGCTGATAGTGCAGAGCCTGGAGCCTGCTTCGGATTCTGTCTCCCTCCCTTTCTTTGCCCCTCCCCCACTCATGCTCTGTTTCTCTCTCTCTCTCAAAAAGTAAATAAACATGAAAACATTTAAAACAACAAAAAAAGAAAACCACTAACAACAAGGTTCAGGTATGTGTGGGGCAAATACATGAATTGCATTGTGATAAAACATAAGCCATTTATATTTTTTTCAGGGTCTAGATCCTTAGGAAACATCCATACAAACCTCTGTGACAAACTATAGGAACTGAGACAATCCTGCTTTCCTAGTGATAGATACGGGTTAAGCTTATTCAGAATGATGTTACCAGATCACCTAAGTTTTAAGTATGTATCAGTTAACAGAGTAAAGCCTACTAAGAAGTTTTCTTTCATGTATGTCTTTCTTCTTTCTTTTCAAAGTTTATTTATTTTGAGAGAGAAAAGGAGAGAGAGTGAGAAATGCATGCACGAGTCAGGGAGGAGCAGAGAGAAAAAGAGAGGGAGAGAATCCCAAGCAGGCTCCATGCTTTCAGCACAGAGCCCAAACTCATAAACCATGAGTTCATGCACTGAGCCAAAGCAAGAGTCAGACACATAACCAACTGAACCACCCAGGGAACATCTGTCTTTTTTCTTTTGAAGTCTAAGAATTCCTGGGCCACTTTTTCCTACTTTTTCCAGTTGCAATACACTATGTCCTAGGAAGTCTGTTGTCATTATAACCAATGGTCCTGGGGTGGGGGTAGAGAGTGGTATTTCTACACACCATTGAGGACTCTCTCAGACCATAAGACAACTGACATTCTGAAACATCAACTTTAACAGACATAAATCATGAGTGTAGTATTTTCTACAAGCCATTAAAATTCCATGTTAGATCAAATTAAAAATATGTATTTTTCTTACATTAACTTTTTAAAATCTTGACATGACTTTTTTTTATTTGGAAAAAAAAATTTGATTATCCTCCTTTCCACTTTCCAAGATACTTTATTGGAAAGAGCTGACCTAGAACCCACCCTGAGAATTTCCTGTAGACATTTAAGATTATTTAAGAAATGCTGCAATTTCAGAGTTTCTTCTGATTGTCTATGTGATGAAAGGTAAAGAATGGGTCTAGTAGAGCCTTTGATACAGAGCAGAAGCTCAGTCCAAATTATGATATGCGAACTCTGAGACACTTTCAGCCCAAAAGTATTATAAGGTCAAAATATTTTCAAAAACTACTAAAAGATTATTGATCTATCTCACTGTATTGACATTTGCACTTTGATGGCACAAAAAGGAACATGGATGAAAATGCTGGTACTTTAGGCTGAATTAAGGCATTGGGACTAAGCTAAACAAACAGTCCTTATTTTCTTCACCTCCATACACCCTTATCTTGAAAAAAAAGTCAGTTTCACTTCAGAATGTTTTTGATGATATGGCAAAATAATTTTATTAAATATTGAGAATTTGAGGAAACTTGACCTGTTACTGTATAGCTCTCCAATAATGACTTTTCTGATGAGCTTAGTGGCGATGTTAACAACTTTGATTTTTTTAAATGTTTATTATTACTTTTGAAGTTTATTTATTTTTGAGAGAAAGAGTGTGTGAGCTGGGGAGGGGCAGAGAAGAGAGAGGCATAGAATCTAATGCAGGCTCCAGGCTCCAAGCAATCAGCACAAACCCAAATGCAGGGCTTGAAACCTCGAATCGTGAGATCATGAACTGAGCCAAAGTCAGATGATTAACCAACTGAGCCACCTAGCTGCCCTCAAAAATGTGACTTTTAAATGTTTTTATGATGAAATGTGTCACTACTTGACAGTAGCTACTGTCATCAAGACATGGTACTGGCACAAAAACAGACCCACAGGTGAATGGAATAAAACAGTAAACCTAGAAATTAACCCACAACTTTATGGCCAACTAATCTTCAACAAAGGAGGAACAAATATCCAATGAAAAAAAGACTGTCTCTTCAACAAATGGTGCTGGGAAAACTGGACATCAATATGCAGAACAATGAAATTGAACCACTTTATTACACCATACATGAATATAAATTCAAAACGGATGAAAGACAAAAATGTGAGTCAGGAAACCATCACAATCCTAGAGGAGCAAACAAGCAGCAACCTCTTTGAATTGAGCTGTAGCAACTTTTCACTAGACATGCTTCTGGAAGCAAGGGAAACAGAAGCAAACATGAGCTATTGGGACCTCATCAATATAAAAAGATTTTACACAGCAAAGGAAACAATCAACAAAGCTACAATGTAGCCTATGGAATGAGAGAAGATATTTGTAAATGACATATCTGATAAAGGGTTAGTATCCAAAATCTCTAAAGAACCTACAACCTCAGCACTAAAAGAACAAATAATCCAGTTTAAAAATGGGCAGAAGACATGAATAGACATTTTCCAAAGAAGACATCCAGATTGCTAACAGACATGTGAAAAGATGCTTAACATCACTCATCATCAGGGAAATACATATCAAAATCACAATGAGATACCACCTCACACCTGTCAGAATTGCTAAAATTAGACAATGCAGGAAACAACAGATAATGATAAGGATTCCGAGAAAGGGGAATCCTCTTACATACTGCTGGTGGGAATGCAAACTGGTATAGCTACCTTGGAAAACAGTATGAAGGTTCCTCAAAAAGTTAAAAAATAGTTAAAAATACCCTATGACCCAGGATTTCGCTGCTAGTACACAAAGGATACAAAAATGCAGATTTGACAGGGTACCTATACCCCAATATGTACAGCAGCATTATCAACTATAGCCAAACTATGGAGAGAGCCCAGATGTCCATTGACTGATAAATGTATAAAGAAGAAATAGGATGAAATATGCAATGGAATATTACTCAGCAATCAAAATTAAGGAAATCTTGTCATGTGCAAAAATGTGGATGGAGCTAGAGTATTATGCTAAGTAAAATAAATCAGAAAAAGATAAATATATGATTTCACACATATGTAGAATTTAAGAAACAAAACAGATAAACATATGGGAAGAGGGAAAAAGAGAGAGGAAGGTAAACAAACCATAAGAGACTGTACAATAGAGAACAAAGGGAGGGGTGATGGAGGGAGGTGGGTAAGGGATGGGCTAAATGGGTGATGGGTATTAAGGAGGGCACTTGCAGTGTTAAGCACTGGGTGTTATATGTAACTGATAAATCACTAAATTCTACTCCTGAAAACAATATTACACTATATGTTAACCAGTATTTAAATAAAAATGTAAAGAAAAAAAGAAAAATGGGATAGTAGTAGTCATTCCTTTTTCCATTTTTTGAGTGAAAAATTTACAGTGATAATTATTACTGTCTTTGTTCAGTTTTTCCTATTGTTATACCCTTAGGTAACATTCACCTTCTTCTCTTTTTTAAACACTATTTTGAAAATTGAGCTGGTAACCTATCTTGCAGATGGATAAAGAAGCTTTGGAATAGTATAATATAATGGTAGTCAGTCAGTTTTATTTCTTCTTGTATATTAGTTTTTAGACAATGTAGTTTTTTAAAAAAATGAATCATTCATTTCATGTGATTTATAGAAAAAAATTATGGGTGCACACACACAGAAAGTTACCCACTAGGTAGTACAAGATGAACATAGGTAAATTCAATGAAGTAGGATTGTTTGTAATCCTTTATGAAAGGTTATTGCTTACTTATTTTGGAGCTGCTGGAAGCTCTCTTCTCACTCACCTCTCATTTCTACTTCTTGGTGAAGAATTTCCTTTTCTCTTATCCTGAAGATGGTAATATAATCATTCTAATCATTCTACCAATGTATCACTGTCACCTTAAAACCTGGATAAGTTATTGAGATATCCACCAATTATTATTGTTTCTGAGGAGAAAATATTATGGTAGTTTCTTGTTTCCTAGATTTGGAGACCAACAAATTATAAAAATAGCAATACTAGGCAAACTAAGAAAAAGAATATATTCTGATCCATAACAGTAGTGGCTTCTTAGTCGTTGTTAAATCTAAATAATTCCCAGAACATGAAAGCAGCCATAATCCTTGTCACTCTGATTTTCTTGAACCCTTTTATGATTCAGACATGAATGCAGCTTCCTAGGTGAAGAGGTGAGCTCTCCTTTTACCCCATGATCACGAAATTGAACCTTAGAACACTGAAATAGTAAACAAGACAAGTTCTTTAGGTGAACCATGAAGTTCTGAACTATACTGTCATTTTGTTATTCAAACTACAGGCAAATTCCAAACAGCAGCTATCTACCATTCTGAGAGCCTTAAATGACAAACGATATATAAATAGGTGTTGCTATTACTGTACTTAGGAAATCATGAGCATTGATGTGCAAGACTCCAGGATAATGAGTTTTTGAAAGAGATGTTCCCACTCTGGATAGCAACACTATTATTAACTTCTTGTAAATTTTTCAAATATATTCTATAAAATTGGTCATTCTTTCTACCATCTATCTGAACTTAGCCAGTAATCCTTCTTTATGCTTTAACCAGTTTTTCTTATTCTCTGCTTTTATCAGGGGCCCAATATGAGAAAAGCCACCAAGTTGAACCTTAAATGTTTAAAATCTTCTGACTCAGGTCCATAGACCCTGACTGTAGCCATTTAAAGTTATAAATTAAGCCAATAAATTTTTAAATAAAACATGTTATATCCTCCTACCTTCACAGTTCTTGGATTTCTCAAAGTGCCACCAGGAATGTGATGGTGTAGGGAAAGCCAGCAGCACATCAACACTCACCTCAGCTCCTGTTCCTGGCACCCTCCCCGCTACTTCCTTGCACCTAACTTGTCCATCACCATGAGGATTCTCATGCCACAGGTATTTCTTTTCCAACTTATACATCCAAGCCCTATCTACATCCCTCATCCAGCGACCAACCACTCCTTAGCCACACCTTGGACCAAGGGATGGCCTCATCGTTCATGCAATTTCTCCATTAGATCAGAGTCTCATTAATCATTCCATAGGCCAAATTTGGAAGAAAATATTAATTTGGACTCTACAAATAAGTTCAACATTGGGAATGGAGCTCTAGGTTCCCAGATACTCAGAACATGTTCTAGATGGGGAGATGGTGAAAAGTTGAACAGGCATGTCCCACTAGCCCCACAGACTCCTTGGCTCATTAAGGATATCACAGTCAATAGAAAAACCAAAGCAGGGCAAGGGTCCCTCTTGTTTGAATGTATGGATGATATTGTAAATTCATATAGTTTACTGATTATCTGAAGCAATAATTACATGAGTAATATCCTTAGATGTTTTGTGGATCCTTTTTATGCCATTATATATTCTACCTACCAATCAAGTGGCCAATGGGAAGGTCTAAGGCAAGGAAATTTGAATTTAAAAGGTCAGTAATATTGGATGCAGAGAAAATGATGGAAAATAATTGGCAATGTCTATATAATAAGGCACAGAAACCACCATTTTGTCATTTGTCACAGAAGAACTTGGAACTTTCATCACAATGCAGCTGCCCTCCTGATCTACATGTCTGTTCAGAAGCATGCATGATGCTTGTTCAAATCTGCTTTACTTTGGATCCAATCTGTCCATTGGAGAAGGCGACCATTCTTGTTGGTTCCTAATGAGTACTCAGCCCTAAGCATTCAGACTAATTCAAAAGAATGAGCATTTGTTGATCTGAACCGTGGGGCTAGATAATAAGTTTCAAAGTGGGAAAGAGAACAACCTATGTAGTAAAGGCTGAGATAAATTAGGCATGTGAAACTCTGACCTCTCTCACTGCAGACAGAAGAGAAAGGAAATTAATTTCACAGGATTTCCCTGATTTAGATGACTGTGTCAGGGCTGTCATATCCATGAATTGTAGATGTTCTGCATAGAAGTGGCACCAAATCTCTTTATAAAGTAATGTGTCGCTATTATTTAGTGCTTTCCTTTGTCATGACCCTCTGGCTTCCTTCATTGTTGGCCCTCAGGTTCCTGGGGTTCCCATTATAACTGCATCTGTTCATATCCATAGTAGACTAAATCATGACCAGTATCTCAAGGACATGTCTGAGGAAGTCTTGCTGAAAACAAACACTGCTCATTTCTGAAATCACCAGATGTAAGAGTGCAAAGGACCTTAGCCAACCTCAGATGCTCATTTTATAAATCGTCAAGATGAAGCCTAAAAATTTAAGTGGCATATTCTTCTCACATAGTGTGGGATCAGAATCCAGGGTAGGGAAAGGAAAAGGAACAGAAATTAGCTATTAGTTTTCGATGCATATGTGCAATATACCGTTGACTCAATTAACAGCTCTTAACCTTCACATAAATCATGTAAGATGAGTATTTATTTATTAATTTTTTAATCCCATTTACAGATAAGAGAACAGAGGCTCAGATCAGCTAAGTAACTTTTCTGAAGTCACAGTATAAGCAAGTGGCAGAGCCAGGATTTAAAGTCTCATTTCTTTTCATTCCATGAAACTGCCTCTCATTTTCTAATATATCTTTATGTTCCCTGTGGTATGTATGGTGTCCATTCACCATGTATTTATTTAAAAATACCCTTACACATGGGCACCTAAGTGGCTCAGCTGGTTGAGCTCCTGACTCTTGATTTCAGCTCAGGTCATGTCCCAGAGTCATGGGATCTTGACCCATGTCCTGCTCTGAGCTGGACACGAAGCTTGCCTAAGATTCTCTCTCTCTCTCTCCTTTTGCCCCTCTCCCATTTACATATGCGCTCTCTCTCTCTCTTTCTCTCTCTCTCTCAAAAAGAAGAGAAAAATACCCTAGGGCAAAGCGGAATAATAGAGAGGACAACTTGGAATCCCCTTTCTATTGTTGACACCACGATAAAAATAGGCAATAAACTGAGTTGCTTTATTCAGTTCATAGTAATATGAGTAACAACTCATAGTTACACAGCAATTTATAATCTTGAGCTCATCTGGATATAAGGTTATTGCTATTATTATCATTTCCATTTTAAAAATAAAATAAAACTGCAGGCGCCTGGGTGACACAGTCAGTTAAGCGAACTTTGGCTCAGGTCAGGTCATGATCTCCTAGTTTATGAGTTGGAGGCCCTTGTGCTCTGTGCCAACAGCTCAGAGCCTGGAGCCTGCTTTGGACTCTGTATCCCTCTCTCTCTCTACCCCTCTCCCACTCACACTCTTGTCTCTCTCAAAAATACAAATGTTAAAAAAAAATTAAATAAACAAAATAATACTGAAAAAGAAGTTCTGGGATGGAGACACAACAAAAGACTTTGAGAAGCTTCCTCCAAAGTCACAAAGGTAAGCAGGAAACAAAATAGAAAATTAAAGATCAATTTCTTCCCATTCCCCTATACTCCTTCCATCTGGCAACTACCAGTTTATTTTCTGTATTTATAAGTCCATTTCAGAGGTAGGAGGATGTTGTTATTTTGTTTTGTTTTGTTTCTTAGATTCCACTATAAGTGAAATCATTTGTCTTTTTCTGTCTGACTTATTTCACTTAGCACAATACCCTCTAAATCCAACCAGGTCACAAAGGACACAATTTCATTCTGTTTTATGGGTAATATTTCATTATATATATACACTATATATCATAGCTTCCTTCTCCACTCATCTATCAGTAGATACTTAGGTTGCTTCTATACCTTGGCCATTGTAAATAATGCTGCAATAAATATAAGCATGCATCTATCTTTTAGATTCAGTGTTTTTGTTTCCTTTGATAGATACTGAGAAATGAAATTACTGGGTCATATAGTATTTCTATTTTTAATTTTTTGAGGAACCTCCGTACTGCTTTCCACAATGGCTGCATCAATTTACATTCCCACCTAGTGCACAAGGGCTCCTTTTTCTCTGCATCCTCTTGAACACTTGTTATTTCTTATGTTTTTCTCCCTTTTTCAAGTTTTTGTTTAATTAAATTCTAGTTCATTAATGTACAGTGTAATATTAGTTTCAGGTGTAGAAAATTGTGATTCATCACTTACAAACAACACCCACTGCTCATCACAACAACTGGTCTCTGTAATATGCATAATCCACTTAACCCCTCCCTACTCCCACCTCCTCTTCAGTAACCCTTAGTTTGTTCTCTATAGTTAAGAGACTATTTTCTGGTTTGCCTTTTCCTCCCCCTTCCATGCTCCTCTGTTTTGTTTCTTAAATTCCACATATGAATGAAATAATATAGTATTTTTCTTCCTCTGCCTGACTTATTTTGGCTAGCAAAATATTCTCTAGTTGCATCCATTTGATTGCAAATGGCAAGATTTCATTCTTTTTGATGGCTGAGTAATAGTCCAGTGTGTGTGTGTGTGTGTGTGTGTGTGTGTGTGTGTGTGTGTGTATGCAGATGTCCCTTGGAGTCAATACTTTTGTATCCTTTGTTTAAATACTTAGTAGTGCAATTGCTGGGTCAAAGGGTAGTTCTAACTTTTTGAAGAACCTCTATATTGTTTTCCAGAGTGGCTGCACCAGTTTGCATTCCCACCAGCAGTGTAAGAGGGTTCCACTTTCTCCACATACTCACAAACACGTGATGTTTCCTGTTTTGTTTGTTTTAGCCATTCTGACAGGTGTGAGGTGACATCTCACCATGGTTTTGATTTATAGTTCTCTGATGGTGAGTGATGTTGAGCATCTTTTCATGCATCTGTTAGTTATCTGGATGTCTTCTAGGGAAAAAAATGTCTATTTATGTCTTCTGCCCATTTTTTAACTGGATTCTTTGTTTTTTGGGTCTTGAGCTTGATAAGTTCTTTATGGATTTTGGATACTAAAGCTTTATCAGATATGTCATTTAAGTCTTACATATATGGCCTTTATTGTGTTGGAATATGTCCCCCCATCCCTACTTTGTTGAGGGTTTTTATCAAGAATGGATGTTGTACTTTGTCAAATACTTCTTCTGCATCTATTGACAGAATCATATGGTTCTTATCCTTCTTTAATAATATGGTGTATCACATTGATTAATTTGTGAATCTTGAACCACCTTTGCAACCCAGGAATAAATCATACTTAATCATGGCGAACAATTCTTCAAATGTACTGTTGGTTCCAATTTGCTAGTATTGAGAATTTCTGCATCCATGTTCATTAGTGATATTGGCCTATAGTTCTCTTTTTTTAGTGGAGTCTTTGTCTGCTTTTGGAATCAGTAATCCTTGCCTCATAGAATGAGTTTGGAAGTTTTCCTTCTGTTTCTATTTTTTTGTAATAGTTTGAAAAGAATGGGTATTAATTCTTTCTTAAATGTTTGATAGAATTCCTCTGTAAAGCCAGGGGGCTCTGGACTTTAGTTTTTTGGGAGATTTTTGATTATGGATTCAGTTTTTTTTTCTGGTTATTAGTCTGTTCACATTTTCTATTTCTTCCTGTTTCAGCTTTGGTAGTTTATATGTTTCTAGGAATTCACTGATTTCTTCCAAATTAATTTGTTGGTATATAATTTTTCATAATATTTTATTATAATTATATTTATGTGGTGTTGGTTGTTATTTCTCCTCCCTCATTAATGATTTTCTTTATTTGGGTCCTTTTTCTTTCCTTTTTGGTAAGTCTGCCTATGGGTTTATCAATTTTATTAATTTTTTTCAAGAAACCATCTCCTAGGTTCATTGATCTGTTTTACTGGAGTTGTTTTTGTTGTTGTTTCTCTATCGTTTATTTACTCTCTGATCTTTATTATTTCTCTTCTCCTGCTGCTTTAGGCTTAATTTGTTGTTGTTGTTTTTTTTCTAGCTTCTTGAGGTGTAAGCTTAGGTTGTTTATTTGAGATTGTTCCTGCTTCTTGAAGTAGGCCTATATTGCTATATAATTCCCTTTTATTTTTTTGAGTTTTTAAATTTATTTTGAGAGAGAGAGGGAGAGGGAGGGAGAGAGAAAGGAAATGAGTGGAAGCATGGGGAGGGAGATAGGGAGGGAGAGAGAGAAGCCAAAGCAGGCCCCACATGCCCCACATGGGCTCAGTCTCACAAATTGTGCAATCATGACCTGAGCTGAAATCAAGACTCAGATGCTTAACCGACTGAGCCACCCAGGTGCCCCTATACTTCCCTTTTATGACTGCTTTTGCTACATCCCAAAGGTTTTAGACTGTCATGTTTAATTTTCATTTGTTTTAATGTATTTTTTAAATTTATTCTTTAATTTCCTGGTTTAACCTGCATGTATTTGTGGTCTGTCCAATTTTTTTCTTGTGGTTGTCTGCAAGTTTCATAGAGTTGTGATCCAAATATATGCATGCTATGATCTCAATCTTTTTTGTACTTGTCGAGGCCTGATTTATGACCTAGAATGTAATCTATTCTGGAGAATGTCCCATGTGCACTCAAAAAAAATGTGTATTCTGCTGCTTTAAGATGAAATGTTCAAATATATCTGTCAAGTCCATCTGGTCCAGTGTATCATTCAAAGCCATTGTTTCCTTGTTAATTTTCTGCTTGGATGATCTCTCCATCAATGTAAGTGGGGTGTTCCCTACTGCTATTTTATTATTATCAATGAGTTTTTTTATGCTTGTTATTAATTGTTTTTACTATTTGGGTGTTTCACATTAGGGACATGAGTATTTTCAATTTTAGATCTTCTTGGATAGTCCCATTTATTATGACATAGTGCCCTTCATCTCTTATTACAGTGTTTGGTTTAAAATCTAGTTTGTCTGATATAAGTGTGGCTACTCTGGCTTTCTTTGACATCCATTTGTGTGATAAATGTTTCTCCATCCCCTCACTTTCAATCTGCAAGTGTCTTTAGGTCTAAAATGAATCCTTTTCAGGCAGCATATAAATGGGTCTTGTCTGGAATTTTTGTTGTTTCTATTTTTGTTTTTTTTTTCCCCATCCATTCTGACACATTATGTCTTGACTAAAACATTTGGTCCATTTACATTCAGAGTAATTATTGATAGATATGTATTTAGTGCCATTGTGTTACGTTTTTTGTCAGGTTTTGGGGGGGGGGGATTTTTTCTGTTCCTTTCCAGTCTTTGTTGCTTTCTGTCCTTTATTCCCACTTAAAGAGTCTCCTTTTACATTTCCTGCAGGGCTGGTTAGTGGTCTCAAACTCCTTTAGTTTTTGTCTGTCTGGAAACTCTATCTCTCCTTCTAGTCTGAATGGTAGCCTTGCTAGACAGAGTTTTCTTGTCTGCAGATTTTTCAGCACTTTGAATATATCATGCCACTCCCTTTCGGCTTGCCATGTTTCTGTGGAGAGATCTGCAGCTAGCTTTATTAGGCTAGGTTTTTGTAAGTTAGGGACGATTTTGTCTTGCTACTTTTGGGATTTTTATGGGAGTTCTCCATGCCTCCTGGATTTGGATGTCTGTTTCCTTCCCCCAGATTAAGAAGTCTTCAGCTATAATTTCATCAAAGAAACCTTCTGCTCCTTTTTTCTCTCTTCCTCTGGAAGAAATGATGCAAATCTTATTATGTTTGATGGAGCCACTGAGTTACTTAAGTCTACTTACATAATCCAAAGTTTTTCTTTCTTTTATTCAGCTTCATTATTTTCCATAATTCTATCTTCTATATCACATATTCCTTCTTCTGCTTTTTCCATCATTTTTGTAATTACACTGATTGGTTTCAAATCTCAGTTATTGCAGTTTTCAATTCAGTCTGATTGGTTTTTAGCTTTTTTTATCTTTGTAGTAAGAGTCTGTTCTCTTCCATGCTTTTCTCAAGCCCAGCTGGTATCCTTATGATTGTTGCTTTAAATTCTTCATCAGGCATATTACTTATGTCTGTTTCAGTTAGATCTCTGGCCGTGACCTTTTTTTATTCTTTCTTTTGGGATGAATTCCTCTGTCTTGGAATTTTGTCTAGGTCTCCATCTTCTCCTGTGTTTTAGAAAAGCCTGTTATGGGGGTGCCTGGGTGGTTCAGTTTTGAGCATTCAACTTCATCTCAGGTCATGATCTCATGGTTCATAAATTTGAGCCCCCCCATTGGCCTCTCTGTTGTCAACCTGTCAGCACAGAGCTCATTTCAGATCCTCTGCCTCCCTCTTTCTCTATCCTTCCCTGCTTGTGCTCTCTATTTCTCAAAATAAATAAAAACTTTTAAAAAATTGTTTTAAAGAAAAGCCCATTATGTTTCCTGTTCCTGAGAGTAATGACTTTATGAAGAAGATTTCATATAATTTCCAGGGCCTGGCACTTCAGAAAGTGTCTCTGGTGTGTGCTGCATGCATTCTGCTGCTGTGGTTTGACTGCTGTATTCTTTAGGTCAGTTTTCTGCAGAATTTATCCTTGCCTGCAGTGGGGAGTGTTTGGACTTTGGCCAGGGTATGGTGATTTTTAACTATGTGTGCTCTGGTCTGCTTGTTAAAAAGGACCTGATGTGGCTAGTATCCAAAATCTACAAGGAACTCACCAAACTCCACACCCAAAAAACAAATAGCACAGTGAAGAAATGGGCAGAAGACATAAACAGACACTTCTCCAAAGAGGACATCCAGATGACCTACAGGCACATGAAACGATGCTCAACATCACTCAACATCAGGGAAACACAAATCAAAACCACACTGAGATATCACCTCACACCAGTCAGAGTGG
>NC_043714.1:31132027-31172183 GCF_006229205.1 Suricata suricatta
GAGAGAGAGTTGGGGAGAGAGAGGGATGCAAAACTTGAGAGACTATTGAATACTAAAAACGAGCTGAGGGTTGAAGGGGGAGGGGGGAAAGAGGTGGTGGTGATGGAGGAGGGCACTTGTGGGGAAGAACACTGGGTGTTGTATGGAAACTAATTTGACAATAAACTACTTTAAAAAAAAAGGGACCTGATGTTATTGCCACTAGTGCTGAAGCTTAGCAGAACTCTCTGGTCAGTAGATTGGTGCAAACAGGGGTTTGTGCTGGTCTTCTGGGGGAGGGGCTCACTGTTCTGGTCCTTAGGCACACAAGCTTTTGATAAATTCTTTAAAATTTTGAGGAATTTGTATATAAAAACTAGTGTCCTTTTAAAACTAGTCAATGAATATACATTTATTATTTGAAAAATGCCAGTGAGTTATGACCCTTACCTACTTCAATTGCTTTGAAGCATTCACAGAAATTTAATCTGTTAATAATTGAGCTGGGGAAAATAATAATTTACGCTTGGCAAATACACTATTTCAGTGTTACAGGTGAGACAAAGAGGAGGCTAAGAAGCTCATTAATCACTGCTTTTCTCTTACTGATCACAGAAAAACAAGAAACTCAGTTCAGTACTGCTAAAATCGAATGAAAGAATTTCTTTTAAACACATAATCCCTGAATTTCCTGAAAGAACATCTTTGAGTCATGACTGAAGTCAAGTATGATTGTTTCCAAGACTTTTATTTTAAATAACTATATTAGTACACTGTGGTAAACAATATTTTAACAAGGAGACTGTATGTTGATTTTCATAGGTAATGTTTCTATGAATGTACCATTTTGGATTAGATGAAAGCAAGCAAATAAAATGATGAATTGCTCCATCTAATTCTCTCCCCCAAAAGAATTTAAAATACCATCATTTAAATTACCAAATACATACTGCTTCCATAAATCTGTATAGAAAACAAAAGTGGAAAGAATACTATATTGAAAGAATTTATTGTATTTACCTTATTAATGTATTGTGGTAAAAAGTCTTATAGTAAATGTGTGATAATATTATAATAAAGTGTGACTATATTTTTAAAAATATCAGAACTCGTATTTCCAAATAAGTGTTAGCCTTTCTCAAACATTTTGAAAATAAGGTGAAATATAAATAACACAAATGAAGAGAGAGTGATCTCAGAGAGAGTGGTCAGCTCACCACACAGAATTTCATAACACTTCTTATTGTTCAAGCTGTTTCTATTCCCTTTTTAGAATTACTTTCAAAGCTTGTGACATATTCTTTTAAGTGAATGTAATGATGGCAAGTGCTCATTTTTTGACAGTTTTTTTAAATTTTTGGAATAATAAAAAGTAATTCATTTCCAAGTCTAGTATGCATTGGGAGTCTATGGAGCTATATTTAGAAGTCTATTCCTCACAGGACACCTGGGTGGCTCAGTTGGTTAAGTGTCCAACCTTGACTCAGGTCATGATCTCACGGTTTGTGGGTTTGAGTCCTGTGTTGGGATCTGTGCTGACAACTCAGAGCCTGGAGCCAGCTTCAGATTCTGTGTCTCCCTCTCTCTCTACCCCTTCCCCACATATGCTCCATCTCTCTGTGTCTATAAAATAAATGTTAAAAAAATTTTTTTGAAGTCCATTTCTCACAATCAAAGAAATCTTTACTCAAGAGTTAAGAAAATTTTAAGTCAAACTGAACACTGGTCTAGACCTGACAGATACAGGGTTTGGTTTTCTGGAAGGAAGGTGTTTTTTGTTTTTGTTTTTTTAATTTTTAAAAATGTTTTATTTATTTCTGATACAGAGAGAGACAGAGCATGAAAAAGGGAGGGGCAGAGAGAGAGGGAAACAATCTGAAGCAGGCTCCAGGCTCTGAAGTGTCAGCACAGAGCCCGACATGAGGCTCGAACCCACAGACGTGAGACCATGACCTGAGCTGAAGTCAGAGGCTTAACTGACTGAGCCACCCAGGCACCCCGGAAGGTGTTTTTTTGGTTGGCTAAAAGTAGTGGTACCAAATGGATATTCTGGAACTAGTCAATCAACATTTTCTAAATTCATACACCTAATATAGGAACACAATTTTGGGGTGAATCTTCCCTAAGGCAGGACCTGTTATATTTTAAGGTAATTATAAAGAATGTGATAGCCTAGGTGGGGGAAAACATACCGTCTTTGTTTATAACTTATTTCATTTGCAATTAAGTCACTCATTCATTACAATTAGTAGTAGTTGTATTATACTATACAGAAATTGTCTGTAATGAATATAGACCTTTCTTTTAAAAAATAGTGATATTATCACCCTATATGGAATGTTTCTGGGCCCCAATATAAGATTCTTTGCTTATGTGAAGAATCTTCATTCCTTTAAAAATAAATTATTGTATTACTGACTCTCAGTCCAGAGTATAACTTCTCAACGTCTCTCTGATTAGTTCATAGTATAGTGGCATCAACCAATGAACCAGGATGTTGAATTATTTGAGATATAATTCCACAAATTTGAGAGAAATAAAAATGTTAACGCAACATGATAAAAATAAATGTAAATATATGAAAAAAGTGAGATGCAACATAATCTATCTCCTTTTAGTCTACCTGCTGAAATGTTTGCTGCCTGAGAGTGCTTTAATTCAAATACTTATAAGGTATATAAGGTTGAATTTTTAGTTCACTCAAAGGTCCTTATGGAACAGAGAGAGAAAAAACCCACCAAATTGTTGTTATTCTATGTCAGCAAAAAGACCACTCATTCCTGTAGATTCTGCAGAGGTAAAAATCAGACATATTGATTATTTAATATATTTCAACTAGTGTTGTTTTGGGACAGCACTTCCATCAGCCACCACAGTGACCAGTTATGAAGCTACATTTCTTCACCGCGTGCCAGACTCCACTGACAGTGCTCTGTGGGTATAAATCACATGTAATGCAAACACCACTCGATGAAGAAGAAACCTCTGTTACTCGCATGTTATAGATGAAGAAACTGAGTTACAGAATGGTTAAATTACAGTTATCAAAACCCAAAATGTTTTGTAAGAAAGATAATCTGTCAAAGAAAAAAAGTAACTATGTACGTATGAATAAAACAGAGATACTCACGATAAACATTCCTCCAGGGAATACGGAGGGGTATAGGCTCTATACTTACGTGAAATCTTGCCACAGACAACACATACACTATTTCCAAGCAAACTTCAACTTACACTGGGAAATTATATAACCCCACATGACACCGAATAATAATTTGAATGTACAAATACACATTAAGGAAGTATATTGTTTATAGGTTAAAAAGATTAAGTACTTAAATAGAGTTTTAATTAAAATACTTGAGGAAAAATCATTTTACTAGTAGGAATTGAATAAATATATTTGTTGAAAACAATGCAGGCAACACAGCCTGCCCTTTAATTAATTTACGATTCAAAAGATAAATTCTTGTGGGTCTTAGTTATACTCATTTGCTGGAAGAATTATTAAATGATTCTAATTGACTGCATGTAACTCATCGTTCTACAACATTCAACAATTACTTAATTCCTAATATTAAGAGTTATTCACTCATTGTGCTTAAAATTGGGTTACGAGATTAAAGTTTCATTGTTCAGCTGTTGAAAGTTAATCTAAATTATCGAGAATTTTAAATGATAGGTTGTATTGTAAAACCACCAAGCCGTATTATGTTGAGTCCTACATTTCTTTTATAAGGAATGTTTAGTTTTTTTTCAGAAATGGCAATACTGATGTTATAAATAAATGGCACATAAAGGGGACATAAAACAATTAATAATTTTAAACGGTAGGTGTTAAACACTGTTTTTGATAAATTTTTATTTTTCGACAAGAATTCAAGAAAGAGGAAGGCCATTCAAATCTAAAATATTTAAGGAAGGATTTCTAGCGGACAGGGAAGGTGATATAAACATAGTGGGCAATCATTAAATAAGCACTTGTGAGAAGAGAAAAATCTGAGTCATAAATTATAACAAAAGAATCAAAGTTTTCTGTATGCAGATGCAGCTTTAAAATATTGATTTTTAAATAGTTTATTGTCAAATTGGTTTACATACAACACCCAGTGCTCTTCCCCATAAAATATTGATTTTTTTATGATTAAGCCTAAATTCTAATCTATAATTAGTCAAAAATTTTTATTTTAAACTGCACTTGTAGGGAAGAGCAACTGCAATGCTGTATTATTAATTGAGCTTTGTGTCACACTTAGTAAAGAGCATGCTGATTATTGTGATTTTGTGTTTTGTGATTACTATGCCTTATACTAAAGTCTCCATTTCTTTTTTAAATTAAATAATTTTGGAACTTTATGCTTAAAATTCAAAAGTTATATTGGTTTTTGAGAAGGCACAAGGGAAAAATGTTAAATGCTCTTGTCATTTCTGGATTCTTTCATTTTTTTAAATGTTTATTTATTTTTGAGAGAGAGATGTAGAGCGAGAATGGGGGAGGGGCAGAGAGAGGAAGACAAAGAATCCAAAGCAGGCCCCAGGCTCTGAGCTGTCAGCACAGTCTGATGCTGAACTCAAACTCCAAATCATGAGATCATGACCTGAGCCAAAGTCTGACACTTAATTGGCTGAGCGACTTAGGCACCTCTGTCACTTCTGGATTCTTTATGAAACTAAGCTATAATCTTTAAGTAAGCAGATATGATTTTTTAACTTGATTTTTCAGGGAAACTTTTGGGTAATTTTGCAAAAATAGAGATGAAAGGGAATAGAATGATATGAAAAGTAAAATTTAATGCCAGTTTTACAGAATAAAGTGTAATGCCACTTACAGAAAGTAATTTTAAATGAAACAGATTTCCAGGATGCCCGGGTGGCTCAGTCTGTTAAGTTCCAATTCTTGGTTTCGGTTCAGATCATGATCTCACAGTTCATGAGTTCACGCCTCACATGGGGCTCTGTGCAGACAGTGTGGAGCCTGCTTAGAATTTTCTCTCTCCTACTCTCTCTCTGGCCCTCCCTCACTTGTACTCTCTTTGTCTCTCTCTCTCTCAAAATAAATAGATAAATTTAAAAAAATAGTGAAACAGATTCCCCCCCCCCAAAGCCATTAATCAGGAAAAGAAGCATAGGAGCAGAACAAGCAAAGTGTTATAATTTTGACATCATGATAAGCTACAGGGAATTTCAGAGTAAATGTAAAATCACAATATTTTACATGAAAGCCCTTTTACATGTGCCTTAATTTCAAAAACTTCTTTGAAAGCTTTGGAAACTTCATTGTCATTGATTAGTTAAATTTCAGAATTAAAGGATCTATGTTATATAGATTTCCTTTAAAATACAATTTCAACCAGATTTCTATTCAGGAAAGCTTCACAAACACATACAGCAAATAATTGCAAATCTGCTTCTTTCTCTTTCTTTTGAATTCTCATTGTCCCCTCCCTCTCTAAGCCAATGTTTGACTTTCTTGAAGCTCCACACTTGGTCCTTAGGCAGGGCACCAGTCAGTGGGACCCCAGCTGGCGTGTAAACTAGAAGAAACTTGTTATGTCCCCAGACAGAAGTGAAGGCACTACTGCCATGGCGAGGACCACCAAGGCAGCACAGTGAGAGGAATGCAGAAGTGAAATCAGGGCTGGGAAGAGAGAAGCTTGTTGCCCAAACGTGTCCCCAGTTCTTTACTTTGCTAGACATGTAAACATGTCAACAAGAACAAAGCAAAAGTGCTACATGTTGATACTCATTCAAGAAGACACTGTCTGTATCTATATCTGTGTGTATCTTCTTAATGTATAACAGTATAAATATGGGTATCTAATATACATATTTTTATCTATATCTTCTCAAGATATGTGTGTGTGTGTGTGTGTGTGTGTGTGTGTGTGTGTTTAAAACATTTTGGAAAATAAAAGAGAAGGAAATGAATAAATGAAACAGAATGGTAAAATATTGATAATTATTGAAGCCGCGTAATGAGTATATGGGGCTTATTATGTGATTCTTTCTGCTTTTGTATATTTGTAAATCTTTAAAATAATTTTTTAAATTTGTACAAAATTTTCAGAAACTGTTTCCACTTAAAAATATAGATCTCAGGGGCTCTTGGGTGGCTCAGTCAGTTAGCCGTCCGACTTCAGCTCAGGTCATGATCTCACGGTTCGTGGTTCCTGCTCCGTGTCGGGCTCTGTCGTGACAGCTCAGAGCCTGGAGCCTGTTTCAGATTCTGTGTCTCCCTCTCTGTTTCTCACTCACTCATGCTCTGTTTTTCTTTCTCAAAAATAAACATTAAAAAAATAAAATATATATGTAGAGATTTCAAAACTTAATAATAACCACAAAACATTTTTTCTTCCAATTTTTACAGAGTATTGTCATCATTCATCTGTTTAGTACTATTAAACTTGAATGGTCATTTGAGATCAACATTTCTGAGGCTACTCCTCTGATTTAGATTGTTCTGGCTGGAGATCTGCAAGATTGTCTCTTACCATCTCCCTCAGCCTTCCTGCTGATGCCTTAAAGATACACACACCACCACAAAACGAATTTACATGTAAATGCCTCAGTATCGGAGACAACACCTGCTTTCAAGAATTTGAATCTTCCTCTCAGCTTATCAAGATAGGCATCTTCCCCTTTAGCCTAATAAACTTGTAAGCAATGTGAGAGAAAAAACAAACAAACAAACTTAAAAACAGAGCCAGGTCTGCTTTGACCTGTATGGTTCAGGATGATAACTTAGGCAGTGAAGCAAGTTGTTGCCATTTGTGGGTATTCCTGCTGCTCTAGACGCTGCAGACACAGCCTCAACGGTGAATCCACACTGTCTCCTGGGGAACTCACTACACTTAAGCTGCTCTGGTGTTATGTACCGGACTTACTTAGGCGACCAACTGACTGGAACAGAGGCAACTGACTGGAACAGAAGAAAGCACTATGGTTGATCATCGAACACTAGTCTCCCTGAAGGCCATGGTAATGGCTTATTCCAAATTTAAAGATATTCTGGAAGAATGGATAGTAGATTTTGTAAACTGGCTAAGTTGGTGATGGGATGTAATCCAAAACCTATCCCATGAGCAAAAGCATATCAGAATTTGGCTCCAGAATTTTGTCACAATTTAAAAAGAAAATAGGCATAACTGTTATCTGTATGCATTGTAGTCAGCTTTCTTAAATTGTTGACAATTTCCACATATCTTGTCAGGATCTAAAATGGCTTGGTGGAATATATCTGCTAACACCAACAACCACTGTTTTAAAAAGCATGGAAACTAGAATAATATTCCTTCAAGTACCAGCTATAAATGCAAAAGAATGAGACAGCTACAATCAGATTTATTAATATTAATTCTCTACGTCCCAAGATATCAGTGTGGCTCACATAGTGTTTGTATGCCTTCCATTTTCCACAGGGAGATGTTAATAGTGATACCACATTCACAGACATTTTCCCAATGCTCAGGTATGTGTATGAGGGAGACCTCAGCGGGCTCCTTCTCAAACTTCTCAATAATGTACTTCCTGATTCCACTAATTTTCTCTTTTTTCCAGTCCCAAATATATATATTTTAATGCCAGGTTTTTAAGTAGTCCTGTCAATGTTTGCATGAAATCATCACATTCAGTCTTTGTATATATTATTTACATAAAACATGGTATATGGATCAAGGAAGATAACAGCACTATTTCATTCTGCAGTTTACTAACAGTTCTTTGAACATTGTCTTTGATTTGGAACCACACACTTAAGAATAAACATTTTTATAAAATGAAGGATATACCGTGAAAATCCATTATAATGACAAAAGGACCCAGAATCACGTTACATAAGAAGCAACTGGAAAGAAAAAAAAGGGGGGCGAGGAGGAGAGGGACTAGAAAATGAGAAGATCTGGGCTATAATTTAGAAAAGGATAGAAAAGGGAGCAATGGGGTGGAAATTACAGATATAGATTTGGACTCAATTGAAAGAAAGAAGTAACAAGAGCTGTTAAAATAAAATTTGATGCCCCAGGAGGCAGAACATATTCCATCACTGAAGGTGTTTAAGAAAAAATAAGACAAGCATCTGTCTGAAAAACTTTAGAAGTTACATGTCTGAATGACTTCTAAAGTCTCTTCCTGTTGTAAAAGTCTCTGAGTTTTTCATCCTTTCTGAAATTAGTAAACAAAACTCCCTATTGCAAACAGAGCTGGCCATGAACTTTTACAACAGCAGTGAGGAAACATCAGTCCCTCCAAGCCTTAATGTTCTCCAAACATTAAAAATGTTGCTCTAAGTCCTTAAATATAGGTTTTACTTAATTTTTATGTGTTAAAATCTCAAAAAATTTTTAACTCAAAGTCATTGAATGCTAATTATTTTCTTATATTAGTGAGCTCTTTAATATAATATATTTCTAATATTTTAAAAAGTTTCCATTCTTTGGTATATAGTCCAAGTATATTTCCTTATAGTTTTTCTCTTTTTGAGTTTTAGGTACACAATTTAATTTTTTAATTTTTTAAAATTTATTGTCAAGTTAGCTCATATACAGTGTAGTCTTGGCTTTAGGAGTGGATTCCCATGACTCATCACTTACATTCAACACCTAGTATTTATCCCAACAAGTGCCCTCCTCAGTGCTCATCACTCACCTCCCCCAATGTCCTACCCCCACCAATCCTCAGTTTATTCTCTGTATTTAAGAGTCTCTTATAGTTTGCCTCCCTTTCTGTTCGTAACTTATTTTATCTTACCTTCCCTATAGTCTTCTGTTAATTTTCTCTAATTTCACATATGACTGAAGTCATATAATATCTGTCTTTCTCTGACTGACTTATTTCACTTAGCATACTACCCTCCAGCTCCATCCATGTAGTTGCAAATGGCAAGATTTCGTTCTTTTTCATTGCCAAGTAGAATTCCATTATGTATATATATCCCACAACTTCTTTATCCATTAGTCCTAATATATTTCATAGGCATGAACTACCAATTGCATATTTAATTCCAAGGAAGGAAGATGGTTAAATTCAGGATGTGATCTTTTAGGTAACTATTACAGTCTTGCTGAATAGTAATGGTTTAGAATGCCATTTTTGGCACTGAACAGATGTGGGTTCTTTTCAGCTGTCCCAGTGATTTAGCGATGCAAACTTGTGCCAACCAACCTTCCTGTCTGAGTCTCTGTTTCTTCATCTGTGAAATATAGATAACAGCACTGCCTATCTTATATTATTATTGTAAATAAAATAAAATGTACAAAGTATCTATCATAGTATATGACATATAGTGATCATTCAATAAATATTAGCTTCTGTTATTGCTTCTGCTCTCAAGCAAATTCGGACATTTACAACAACATGGATGAATCTTAAAAGTATTATGCTACATGATATAAGTCAGACAGAGAAAAACAAATACTGTATGATCTCTCTTATATATGGAATCTAAACACACACACACACACACACACACACACACACACATACACACACACACATACAACTCATGGAAACAGAGAACAGATTGGTGGCTGCCCAAGGGGGCAGGGGAAGAGGGCAAATGGGTGAAGGTGGTCAAAAGATACAAACCTATAGTTGTAAGATAAATAAGTCCTGGGGATATAATATACAACAAGGTGACTAGAGTTAATAATTCTGTACTGTATATTTGCAAGTTGCTAATGAAGCTGGCATTCATCTTGTCAGCTCATAATACTACATGAACACTAAAGGTTATATTGCCCTCAAGCATGGTTGGACCAGTCAAGGAACCTTTCAAAATGCAACCCTACTAGCTTACAAATAGTTCATCAGGACTATGTTAAAGATAGGATCAGTCACCAGATGTACCTAAAGAAGTCTTCAACATACAGAATAAAGATAGTTTTCAAATTTCAAGTTTCTTGAGATGGAAAAGATCTCGGGGAGACCAGACAAACTGGCACCAAAGCACCTGCTAACATGAATCATGGACCTCCAATGAACAGCATACAACCTCTCAGGAGACCACTGCCCTGAACTTGCAAGCCATCAGGGAGTGCAGGACTGTGGAACATTAGCTCCCCATTCTTCTGGGTCATGCCACACCAACAAATGTCTTATCTTTCTTCACTGCAAAAGTTCAATATTAGTTTTTATTGGCCTCCTGTACATCAGGTAGACAAACTCTTATTTGGTTAGGTTACACTAAGAGAATATATCTCACAGGTTCTTATCACAAATAAAAAATTGTTAAGTATGTGAGATTATGCATGTTAACTAAACATTATGGTAATCATTTTGCAGCATATACAAATATCAAATCATTATGTTGTACAGCTTAAACTAATACAATGTTATATATATTTTATATCTCAATAAAACTGGAAAAATTATGGCATGACTATCTTTCAGACATTAAAATAAAAGCTAGAAGGAAGAGAAGGAAGGAGAAGAGGAAAGTTGGAAGTAAAAGGGGCAAAAGAAAATTTATTCTATCCCACATAATAAATTAAAAGAAAAATTTAGATGATAACCCAAGGCTAACAACTTTTGACTTCATATTTTATTTAATAGCTCATTCACTCTTCTTGTAATATGAGTATTTTTTTAGAAAAATAATACTAAGCTTTTGATTGAAACCAAAAAGAAAAAAGAAAAACGACCTAAACTGACTCATTAAGTTTGATGCTATTAGTATTATTTTTCAACTCACTGACTATATTTTGCTGTGCATTGAGTCATGAACCAACAGTTAAGAAATACTCATGGAAGACAAAGTAATCAGGTCAAAAATACAGCTCAAACAAAATATTTGTAAAAACTCAAAATACTAAAAACTCTTTGTACAAAGAGAAAGACTGAGGGACACCTGGGTGGCCCAGTTGGTTAAGCATCCAACTTCAGATCAGGTCATGATCTCACGGTCCATGGGTTTGGGCCTTGAGTCAGCCTCTGTGCTGATAGCTCAGAGCCTGGAGCCTGCTTCAGATTCTGTGTCTTCCTCTCTCTCTGCCCCTCGACCCCAAGTAAATAAACATTAAAAAAAAAAAGCAAAGAGAAATATAGAGAAACTAAGAAAAGAGCATCATTACTTTCAAGTAAAAATGTAGGAAATATTAAAAAGATTAAAAATTATTCTTGCAAGTCTCAGGAAGACAGACTTAGGTTCAATAGATCTCTGATAAAATACAAGAGACTCCATGGTCATGGGTAATAGTACACCCCTGAAGCTAAGAGCTGGATCTTGTTTTTCCACTGGATATTCTTTCCTGCTTTTTTGAAGATTAGCTGGCCATACATTTGTGGGTCCATTTCTGGTTCTCTATTCTGTTCCAGTGACCTATGTGTCTGTTTTTATTCCAGTACCATATTGTTTTGATGATTCCAGCTTTGTAATAAAGCTTAAAGTCTGAAACTGTGATGCCTCCAGCTTTGGTTTTCATTTTCAAGATTACTTTGGGTATTAGAGGTCTTTTCTAGTTCTATGTAAATTTTAGGATTGTTTGTTCTAGCTTCAGTGAAAAATGCTGGTGTTATTTTGATAGGGACTGCATTGGATGTGTAGATTGCTCTGGGTAGTGTAGATATTTTAACGATATTTGTTCTTCCAATCCTTGAGCATGAAATGTTTTCCCATTTCTTTGCATCTTCTTCAATTCCTTTCATTAGCAATTGTATAGTTTTCAGCATATAGATATCCAATGGAAAAAAGACAGTCTCTTCAACAAATGGTATTGGGAAAACTGGACAGCAACATG
This sequence comes from Suricata suricatta, assembly GCF_006229205.1. Lineage (NCBI taxonomy): Eukaryota > Metazoa > Chordata > Mammalia > Carnivora > Herpestidae > Suricata > Suricata suricatta. Next base: position 31,143,739 of record NC_043714.1, read on the forward strand.
CAGAAAAATGAAACTGGACCACTTTCTTACCCCCATAGACAAAAATAAATTCAAATGCACGAAAGACCTAAAAATGTAAAGCAGGAAATCATCAAAATCCTAGAGGACAACACAGACAGCAACCTCTTTGACATGGCTATATCCAAATTCTTACCAGGCATGTCTCTGGAGTCAAGTGAAATAAAAGCAAAAGTGAACTACTGGGACTTTATCAAGATAAAATGCTTCTGCTCAGCAAAGGAAACAATCAGCAAAACTATAGGCAACCATTGGAATAGGGGAAGATATTTGCAAATGACATATCTGATTAAGGGTAATTATCCAAAATCTATAAAGAACTTATTAAATTCAACTCCCAAAAAATAAGAAACCAGTTAAAAACTGGGCAGAAAACATGAATAGATATTTTTCCAAAGAAGATGTTCAGATAGCACAGGCAATGAAAAGATGCTCAACATCACTTATCCTCAGGGAAATACAAATCAAAACTACAGTGAGATACCACCTCAGAATTGCTAAAATTAACAACACAAGAAACAATAAGTATTGATGAGGATACAGAGAAAGAGGAACACTCTTCCTCTGCTAGTAAGCATGCAAACCACTCTGGTGGTGTAACCACTCTGGAAAACAGTATGGAGGTTCCTCAAAAAGTTAAAAATAGAACTATCCTACAACCCAGCAATTGCACTACTAGGTATTTATCCAAAGGATACAAAAATGCTGATTCAGAGGGGCACATGCATCCCAATGTTTATAGTGATGCTATCACTAATAGCCAAATTATGGAAAAAGCCTAAATGTCCATTGACTGACAAATGGATAAAGAAGATGTGGTATATATATACATATCAAGTTATATATATCAAATTATATATGTCAAGTTATATAGTTATATATATGTTAACTGTTATATATCAACTTCTATATACCAAGTACATATATATGATATTTATGTATATATGATATATATCAAGTTCCATATATTAAATTATTGCTATACATATAGTAATATATACACAATTACTTGAACAGTTTCATGCTTTTTGTCTCAACCATAAATTAAGTAAATATATTCCATGTAACACATACATAAGTCATTCCTTAGGCCAAGTACTTGATCTTTTAGTTCTACCTTTTTCGTTCTATGAAGTCTTAAGCTTACAATTTCTAGTCTGTAGTAAATACATCCTAGGAAAGCAATGACAACCTTAGAGACCAAATACCATCAAAAAGAATGAAATCTTGTCATTTGCAACAATGTAGTTGGAACTAGAGTGTATTATGCTAAGTGAAATAAGTCAATCAGAGAAAGACAAATATCATATAATAGCACTCATATCATAAGAAAGAAAACAGATGAACATAGGGGAAGGGGAGGAAAAATAAAATAAGATAAAAACAGAGAGGGAGACAAACCATAAAAAGACTCCTAAATGTAGAGATGGGGGGATGCTGGAGAGGGGATGGGTGGGAAAATGGACCAAATGGGTCATGGGCACTAAAGAGAGCACTTGTTGGGATGAGCGTTGGTTATTATATGTAAGTGATAAATCACTGAATTCTACTCCTGAAACAGCAGCTACACCATATATTAACTAACATGAATTTAAGTTAAAAAAAATCCTGGATCTTGGACATGGAAAGATCTGGGTCAAATTCCAGCTCCATCACTTTCTAGCTGCATGAAATTGGGCAAGTCCTCAACATCTCTGATTCTTAGATTCCTTTTCTATAGAATGAGGATTACCATAACACCTGATAGGATTATAATGTATGACAAATGCTCAGGAAAGTACCTGACCGGGACAATTATTGGCTAATAAGATTATCAAAATTAAGAACACTTAAGCAAGATAGATGGCCACTTTACTGGCTTATTCAAGGATAAGCAAGAAACAATCCCTGCTTTAAAAGAGCTTTACTGAGGATTCCAAAGAAGACGCCATGATCTGACCGTCCAGAAAGCAAAGCAGAGGAAAAGAAACCACTAGAGAAAAATAGCCTCTAGCACAGAAATGCCTAGTTCCAACTTTGCGTTTTATTAACACATTGGGAGAAATTTAAAGTAATCTGGTAACATAGTTCTTAAAATGGGATATTTTTCCTCACATCATTTCAATAGTACCTTTCAACACTCAAGTAAACATATCCATTTGGAACCTCGTCTACCGCAAAGAGCAAATCAGGAGGGAAAATAGTTTCTCTGTGTTGTCAATCCAAGTCATCGCATGAGAGTATGTCAGTAATACTCAAAAGGTACCATGAATATAAAAATTATCATTTTAGAGACAGTTATTTGAACAGTTTCATGCTGTTTGTCAGAATCAGAAATTAAGTGATTCTTTGAGAAAACTAGAGAATAAAATAAATGAGCTCCCTTCACAGTTGATGACGCGGCATGGGAGAAGAGAGGTGCAGTTTGTTCATTAGACACATTGAATCTTAAAAACTTTGCAAAATATCTTATAAATAAATGTTTCAGAGGCATGAAGTGATTTTTATGAAACAGTCATTCTTTAGGCTAATGCTTGAACTTTTAGTTCTACCTTTTTTATTCTATCAAGTCAAGGCTTACAAGTTTTAGCCTTTAATAAATACATTTCAGTAAAGAAATGACAACCTTAGAGACCAAGTACTACAGTTTTTAATCTGAGTTATTGTAAAATGACACAGAAACTAAGTAGCACATTCAGAGCCAAGCAGGCTTAGCAAAGTAGAAGAATGAGTAGTTGGCTATGCTAGGTTTGAATACTGATGCCTTTTATTATCTGTAACTCTGACTTTCTAAGCTCTTTGAACTTCAGTTTCTTTCTGTCAACTGGGTATAGCAGTAAATATTTGCAAACTTGCTGTGAGAACACATTAATATGTATATAAAGAGCCAGGCACTTCATCATCACATCTACAAAGAAATCTCATCTTCTAAATGAGAATTTTCTGCTTAGAACAAGTCTTGGCTTTCTTTTTTTAATTGTGGACTGCTACAAGTGTCTTCCCAGTGAATGAAGTTTTCTGCTTCCAACAGCTACAGCTGGACATAACTAAATTTTTAATAGCATGGACTGTCCCTGTCAGGAGACCGGACTGCCTGTACAGGACTCCAGATCAGTTAGAATCATGTGGACACCCAGTGGGCAGAGGAACTGCCAATGAGAGCTGAAACCAAAAGGAAAGGCTCAGAGTCAGACAGGTACTCAGAAAGGGGTCCAGTCCACTGGTTCAGAAATGACACGAGACAAAAACAGGCAAGGGCTCACTATATGAGAGACAGAAGAGAAGTGCTTTCTTCTTTATCTGAAGCAGTCCCAAAACCTTTTATTCTAAAGGTCCTAGGCAGATTTACATGTATCCATGGTGTTTCTAGAACTGTCTTCCTTTAGTCAATAATGCTACCAAATCTTTTAGCCTTTTTCATCAGATGGAAGAATTTCTTGCAGTCTTACTGAGGTTCTAACTGATTGTTAGTTGCCTAAAAGTCCTAAAAGACATCTTCCATCTCCATTTCTAGCAACAGTTTATGTTTTTATTATATTCTCTCTTCCAGCTCAGGATCAACAGCTCAGTCACCCCTCACCCTAAAGGATATATCTTATTGTCTTGTACTTTCTAAAATTTCATTCTTTTATACCACCCGATCTAATAGCTGCTTTCCTTTCCCTGAAGCTGGTTATAATTAATAAATTATAAATTAGACACATCTCAGCTGTTTCCCTTTACCAACATCTTAGCAATGACTCACTGTAAGAGCTTGGCAAAAGGATTTCTTCAGAAACGGTTCCAAGTAAAACTTTACTAGTTACCAAGTAGTAGAAACCAAAATTTTAAACTTGTTATTTTGAATAAAAACTGAGGCTGTAAGTGCTGGAAGCCATTTCTAAAGTAAGGCAGGTTTGCAAGGCAGGGGCCTCCTGCCCTCAGATGGCAACCAATGTCTACACCCCACTCCCTACCCCCCACTCGTATCAAGAGTGACTTGCCTTCTTATGCTAAAAATATGCAAATTGTACCTTATGAAAACTTATTATTGGAGTTTCCTCTTTTGTGATTATGGGAACAAATATTACATTTTCCGAGAAACCTGTTTTTCTTCCCCTCAAAAACAGGATATTGACCCCTGCTCACAAAGAACTAACTCTTGCCTTTACTATGCTAAAAACATTGCCTTGTATTTGAATGCTAAAGATCCCTTCCCCATGTGTTAAGCATCTAGTCACCTACATCAATCACTGTTGAAAAAGACTATACATGAGTCTTCTACCAATCTATGTTCTGGGAAATTTTTATATACCAAAGAATTTGTCATAAGAAATCATTGTCTAAGGCAATTGCCACTTCTGTTTTGTACCCCATACATTTTTTCAATAAATGAAGCTGACTCTGGTCAGTGCAGAGATGCCTGCCTGGTGATGGGAAAGAAGCTGAGGCTCTCTCACTCCCTTTCGCTGACACTGTCCATCCCTCAGGGAGCCCTACACCTGCTGGAGCTGGACTCTGGCATATAAGGACATATGTCCAGGGACTCCTCTCAATTTAAAAAGCCAACACCTAATATCAGAATCTAGGTCTTTAGATTCTTGGTTAACTTTTGCATTATACCACATGCCTTTCCTCTTAAAAGTTCAGTATAATTTAACAAAATGAAGAACTTTTTTTAGTAGGATTACACGGAAATTTGGGGAAAATTATGTTGATTCCATCAGCAAGGCTCAGATGAGACAAAGACAGCCAGACACAGGAGTCATAAAAGCTGGTAAGAGGTGGGAAAAAAGATGGATAATTTGAATCAATTCATTAAATCATGAAGCTGCATCCTTGATGTACTCCCCTAAGAGAACACTTGTAAATGAGTCACCTAACATCTCCAATCATCAGATCACAAATCTCTATGTCAATAGGGGAAACTATTCTCCCACACTTACCTGCAAATACTAATTGCCCAATAATGACATTTACATAATGAGTTGATGAGACAGTGAAACAAAAAATGTCTGTTAAGAATGTGCTTAAGCAGGCACACAGCCCTCACAATGATAGTTTTACTCTCCGCATGGCAAACTTGTTCTCACACTGCCAAGGAAAAATCAATCCCCAGAGGTTTACTGAGTTGAGCTCTATACAATGGGAATTATAGGCGATGTAAGATTAGCATTATGAGACATGAGGCTAAAATTCTTATTAGGGCTGCAAAGTTTAACCATATGTAGAATAATTTAAGAACTGCGTAGGTACTCTCTAAATTCTAAAGTGTGGGTTCATATATCGATTACCTGAATCATCTAAAGATGGAAATGAAATTATTCTATATTAAAAGCATTTCTGTGTCTTGCTATTACTATATTTAGTTATTGTATTAGTAAAGTTTCTCAAAAAAAAGAATGATAGACATAATGATATATATGGATGCATACGGGGTATTTATTTTAGGAAATTGGATCATGCATTTATGGGGGCTAGCAAGCCTGAAATCCATAGACCAGAGCATCAGGAAATGCAGGTAAGAGTTGACTTTGTAGTCCTGAGTTCAAATTCGGCTCAGGAGTCTTTGCTGGGTCTTTGATCTTTCTGAAAACTACCTTCACAGCAACATCCAGACTGGTGTTTAACCAAACAACTGTGCACCGTAGCCCATCCAAGCTGACATATGAATTTAACCATTATAGTTATAGACAATCCTTATAATAATCAAGGAAATAAGTATTTGTAGGAAAATCACACTCATCATAGTACTTAACACAGCATATGGCATTTTTAAAACATGACCCTAAAATTCTTTGATATTCCCCTCACTGAAAGGTTGCAGGGAAATCTGACTCTCTGTGTGGCTTCAGCTTCTCACAACATGACGGCTTCATTCAAAGAGGGAGTGTCTCAAGAGAGAACTTCTGAGAAGCATTACAAGCTTATTCCAGGAGGAAGCTATGGGACATTTTGTGATAGGCCCAGAGGCCACATGGTGTCACTTTTCCTTATTCTACTAGTTGATGCAGTCACAAGCATTCCCCAACTCAAGAAAAGCAGACATAGACTCACTCCATCCTTCTCTGAGAAGATCGTCCAAGAATTCGGGGTTTGTGTTTAAAAAATGCCACAATTAATTAACATTAATTGAGTTGCCACTATGTCCCACGCTCTGGGATGAGTTTTGTTTCATTTAATCTTTCATCCTTCCTGAAATGTGGTTATTATTTATAAGTAAACTGAAGCTGAGAAATATTAAAACTCCTCCCAAATTCACACAGCTAACATTTGGCGGAGCCAAGATTCCAAGTTGGCATTCTGACTCTAAATCGCCATACATTTTGTATAATACAATCATACCTCCCATTTAGAAATAGAAATAAAGGGAAAGAAAACCACATTTAGCCATAATTTTTTAAATTACCACCAGAAGTGGACATTTTTGTTCGGTCCACTCAACTTTCATTCATTCTTTTGAAAACAGTGACCTGACGCACATTAGAAAAACTTTCCCATCTAAGCAGATGCAGCCCCAATGTATCATGCCTCAGCAAGTGGGGCCCAGGCCAGACTTCAGGCCCCAGTCACCACCTCAGCTGGGCACCATCCTGAAACGAAAAACTATTCATGGAAAACTATACATGTTGACCTTGCCCCAAGCCAACCTCCATTTCTCAGAGAGATGAATGGCGCCAACTTCTCCCTTTGCTCCCGCTGGAACATGGCCTAATGAGACTCAGTTCCAGGTCTCTTGTTGAAACTGTTAGAAAAGGAAATTCTGTTCTTTGCAGACATACCTACCAGTAAGGATAACAAGAGAAGAGTGGCTGGGAAATGCAAAACCACCACAGCAGAAAGCTGAATAAAAAGCTAGAGACTGGAACCCTGGATCCAGCCTTGTCTGAAGGTAGACTCATCCTTGGACTCTGCAGACACTTAAGCCAAAAACTGCCCTCCTTTCTTTTTAATTTTAAAAGCCAATTAGTGTTGAATTTATGACACAATCGAAAGTGTTCCAACTAGTACATCTCTTTGGTCATGACTTCATTTTCCTTATCTGTAATAAAACCTAAATAATCTTGAAAATCCTTTGTAGCTCTTTCTATCTCTCTCTCTCTCTCTCTCTGTTTGTCTGTGTCTCCCCCCCCCGCCCCCACACACACACTCTGGACCTCAGTTTCCTCATCTTTACAACTAAAATGCAGGACAGAAGCCAATAGCTATGATTCTGTAATTTTGTACAGATAAGAGCAGAACATGTCCTAGTAAATTATTTCTATCCAGATTACATCAGAGAACGCAGTGGGTGGGGAGCACTCTATAGCATGGCCACCTAGTGGCTACTTGCTTCAGCTTGCTTTTGCCTTTCTAATCAACAAGTAGAAACAAGTGCAGTTAGTTTCATGATCTTCTGAAATAATGTTTTATGTCTGAAACATAAAATTAAAATAAACTCTTACATTTCAACCGACACTGACTGAGCCTCAACTGGGCACAAATCACTATCAAGAGGATATGAAAATGTCTGACAGTCTCTGTCATCTCAAAATTTTAATTTCATGAGGACATCATATGGTTCATACCAAAAGAAGATAACAAAAGAAAGTAATAGAGGTAATAAAGTAAATAGAGGTAAATAGAGTAAATCATAAGGCCACAAATGATGAAGGATTCAGAAGATATCAGAGGAAGTGTCATAAATTTTAATCATGAACTTTAAACATGAATTTTAAAAGCCAACAATGTTGTACATCATATTTCAGGGAAGCTGGAAAGTCAGTCTAAAGAAGTAGAGTGCAGAATAAATTGGTGGTGAAACATGAGAAATGGGAATACAGGCAGGGATATGAAGTTAATATGATGTCATGAGGACCCAACCTAGGGCAGAAGGCCTGGATTTAAAAAAAAAAAAAAAATCAATTTCTGAGTTAGGCTTCACATGGCTTGACAATTGATTAAATTTGTATTTGGAGAAAGGAACACCTTAGGATGGAGAAATGTAATCTCAAGTTTCTGAGCAAAAATGACTATAAAAACAAATGTACTATTTTTAATATATTTTTAAAAGTTTATTTTATTTATTTTGAGAGAAAGACAGAGAGTGAGTGGGGGGAGGAGCAAAGAGAGTGGGAGACACAGAATCCTGAGCAGGCTCTGTAGGCAGCTCAGAGCCTGATGTAGAGCTCAAACTCATGAACGGTAAGATCATGACCTGAGCCGAAATCAAAAGTTGGATACTTAGTGGACTGCGTCATCCAAATGCCCCAAAAGAAACAGAGGACTTAGAAGAGGAGCTTTTTTGTGTAGAGAAAAAAATAAATCCTCATCTTGTACTTAGACATTCTAAGTTTAGAACTTAGAAGGGTTTCTGTTAAAAACTATGCAGGCTAGAGCTAAGAATAAATGATCCAGTGTCAAGGTAGGGTCTGGGTGAAAAGATACAAGGTTTGGAGCCATCTCTGAAATAATTGTTAAACTTATGAAAATATATAAAATGCCAATGACTAGAACATATACAGAAAAGATTAAACGCAACACACTGACAAACACCAAATTTTAGGGATGGAAAGAGGAAAAGAAATCAGTAGAGGCAACAAAAGGAAGAATGAGAGGAAAAGAAATCAGTAGAGGCAACAAAAGGAAGAATGAAAGCTCACGGGAGTTTTGGGATGAGGCCATGTAAAGAAGCCAAAAGAGAAAAGCATTTCAAGAAAATTAACAAGGGACAATGTCTCAGAGAATCCAAAGGAGCAGAAGGACAAAAAGCAACAGACTCTTTTTTGAACCATTTGGCAATTGTTTAGAGAACTATTAAGAGAATCTTAAGAGAATTGTTTCAGTGAAATGCTGAGGACAAAAGCAAGAGAAGTAATGAAGGAATTCAGACAGAGATCATAGCCTACTTTCGAGGAATCTGTTATAAGAAGGAAGGAGAGAGAATGAGAGCATGAGTAGAAAAAGGCCAAGTGAAGTTGTTACAGAGAAGGGAGGAAACTTGGTGAAAGGGTAACATTTAAAATGACAAAAAGGAAATGTCAATTGAAAAAGCAGGATTCCCAAGGCAAAGGGCAATATAGCAGGACACGGCTGTAGGGATCATATCTGAAAAGGAAAAATAATTTTCCTCACGTGGGAATACATTACCAGCAGATGGGAAAAACAAAGTGTAATTTTGTGGCAGAGAGAAGATTAAAGTCCCATTAGCTGTCACTTAGGTTGTGATTCTTGATCAATAAGACAGGGATACATAGGGCAAGCAACTCATCTCAGTTTAGACAAGACTTTTCCCATTTTAGCCCTGAAAGTCCCATTTCCCTGGAAATCCCTTGGTCCAGGGAAAATAGGAATAGTTGGTAACTGTAATTGTGTATCAACTGTGGATGTCATGTGGAAGTAAGTTAGTATCCCAGTCAGATTAATGAGGACATTTCAGAATAATTCTATGAGGAAACTTGATAGTTCATCAAAGATGGATGAATAGACAGCTGAGTAAGAGTAATGGGCTATTTTAAATCTTATTAGAAGGTAGGAATTTGTAATGTTACTCATAGGGTGTCATCTGCACCGGTTCATGCTCTGTGAAATAGGGAAACTGAAGGACTCCATAAAACCTGCTTTTTGTTCGTTTTCCTGCTTCTATTCTTGCTAGGACCTGTACCCCAACTTTACATATGCCTCAAGATGCAAACAGGGTACTTTTCCATGCAAGGGACAAAGCAGTCAATGATTTCTTTAGAATAGGTCACATCAGAGGAAGGACCAGGTGAGAACGACTGGAGGTAACCATCACATTCATCATATTCCAGACCATTAGTGCTTGACATCTCTGTGCCCAGAACCCCAGCTCCAAGGAATAACACCGGGCCCTTGTTTTTGTTCTACTCAGCTTCTGGATGCCAGAAAGTACAAGCACACCAGAGCACAATCCTCAGTAAAAACTCCCAGACCCAGAACTGAGTCTCCCAGACATCTGTCTGTACCTGGACTCTCTCTATACCTTCAGTAAATTCTGCTGTCACGTCTTGCTGGCTTGTGTTTGATTTCTACCTGTACATAGCCAGGGACCCTGTTGGCTTGTCCTGAGGGACCCCCTGTGGGTCCTGGAGCCCAACCTGCCTGCGTCAGCAGCACAGGACCATGAATTGAGAAGGCAAAAAAAGGGAAAATGCTGTTAGGGAGTTTGTTTCAGCTAGTAGGCAATGCAGGTAGATTGTTAAGACTGTTTTCAAATTTGGGAAAATACTCTTTTATGCTTTATCCATAATATTGTCTCTCTCTCTCTCTCTCTGGAGAGATTTCCAGTGAACAGCTTTCTAGGTGGAACGAGTGGAAAGTACAGAAGCCCTGAGGTAGAAATATGCTTGATGTATATGTGTCCGGTAGATTTGGGGTACAAGGAACAGCAAAGAAGCCAATGCTGCTGGAGAAGAATGAGAGAGGAGTAGAGTAGGACAATATGGAGCCAACGAGATGACCAGGCAGTTCTTGCAGCCCCATAACATTGCAAAGACCTTGACTTGCTCTGAGTTTGGAAACCACACAGCATTCTGACCAGAGGATTGAAGTGAACTGACTCACGATTTTAAAGTATTACTGAGGCACCTGGGTGGCTTAGTCAGTTAAGTGTCCAACTTTGGCTCAGGTCATGATCTCTCTGCTCATGAGTTCAAGCCCCTCATCGGGCTCTCTGTGCTGACATCTTAGAGCCTGGAGCCTGCTTTGGATTCCATGTCTCCCTCTCTCTCTGCCCCTCTCCCACTCACGTTCTATACGTCTGTCTCTCTCTTAAAGATAAATAAATGTTAAAAAAAAAAAAAGTATCACTCTGTTGAAAGAAAAGTGTGGAGAATTTGCAAAAATTATAGCTTATTTATCTGTGAGTTAAGGATGGTGAGGGAATATTATTTTAAAGCTGGCAACAGATTTTCTCTTAAAGAGAGAAAATCTTTGCTTAGAAAAATAAAGCACTCAAGCCAATAGCCAAAATGGATTAAGACAGACATAGAACTAAATTGTTCTACCTAAAAGAGGTAGAAAAATACTGAGCTCTGGGGTCTGTGTGAAAAAGAGATTAATGGATAGTGAACCTTTTGGAGAGGCTGGGGCAGCCCAAGGTGAAAGGGCAGGAGATTCAGGAACAAAGTCAGTTTCCTGTAGTGGGGAAAGAAAATTATGAAATATTCAGTTTTAGATCATCCAGTATACTATCCCAAGAACAGTAAATCCTTCAGAAAAATAAAAGGTCTAACACATAAGTGCCTTTGTGAGTAGAGTTTCAAGGAAATGAAGGGAAAGGATGGTGAGCATTTGGGGTTGACTTGAGTGAAGAGAAATGGTCAGGAATAGAGGACAAATGTAAGTGGCCAACCACTCAAGAAGTATAAGTAGAAGCAAGGGAGGACTATAGAAAAATGTTCATGGGAAAGATGCTGGGTATCTCACCACAGCTGAAAGGATTCAAGACATTACTATTTAAATAGTAAGAGTAACTCCAACACTGAACTGGATGGGAGGCAGGCAATAATCAAATGTAACCACTGGGGTTACATTCACATTCACAGTGTCCTGTGCATCATAATAAAGTAGGGAATGAATCAATCAATCGATGTCAAGAAATGAAATTCATTTAAGAAATGAATTTTTAAATAGCTAACATTATTTCTTGCTGGGTAGTACTATTTATATATAATACGTATATTATGAGCTTTGGAGTTCTGTTATATTTTTGTTTTTCAAGCTAGCACTTATTTTTTAGCTTATTGTGTTCCAAATCCTAGGCTAAGTGCTTTATAAGAACTCCATTGTAAATGATGGAAAATAATTGCATATGTTAAAAAAATAAATTGTATTAAAAAAAATAAAATAAAAATATGCAAAAAAAAAAAAAAGGAACTCCATGACCTAGGTATCATTAACCACCCCACTTTAAATATCAGAATACTAAGTCTCAGATAAAGTAATTTTCTCAAGGATGTACAACCAGTTGTACAACCAGGGGTGAAGCAAAGCCAGGATTTAAATTCAGGCTAAGGATTCCTGAGCTCATACTCCTAATTATTTCCATGTATTATTCTGTTTCACATGTCACATGTGTATCATCGTATTTCAGCTCACAGACATGCCATTAATTCAAAACATGGAAGAACTAAATCTATTTGAAGACAAGTCTATAAGAGACACTAAAATGTATAACTGCAAAGACATTCAAATCCTGCTAAAAATTCACCAATATTTACGTTAGAGGAAATTTAAATATCATAATACAGAAGAAGAAATGGACAAAGTCACCTCATTACACAGAATTAAAAACAAGAAAAAAAATCACATAGAATAATTACAACTTTGAAGAAACACATTTTCTAAACATTTGTTTGGAGCCCGACATCTTCAAGATAGCTGCTTTACCAGTCTGATCCAGGCCCCGATGCTACAGTTAGGATAATCTGGTGACGAGAGAACTGGAGACTGTACCAGTCATGGTACAAGAAGATGAGTTTTAACCAACATGCCTTGACCAAGGCTTTTTGGGTTTTTTTTTTTTTAATTCTTACAGCTGCTTCTAAGATAAATTCAGAATGATGAGTCAGCCGTCCTGAGCTTGTGGAAGACTCACAATCGAAGTATAACACGATTAGATAATAAGGAAAAGGACAGAAATCTCTCTCTGTCAGTAAGAGCCCTGAGATGCTGATAAGACTTAAACATTTTTTTAACTGTAACTAGAAAATGCCACAGCTTACAAAGTAAGTGTGGAGATGTAATGAGGTTTTTGCCCTTGAAATCCTTTTTTGATGAAAAAACATTAAAGTAGTTCCAGTTTTATGATATAATTGACTCTAGAAAGAAGGAACAAAAGATCATTGGAAATTAATGAGTGCCCAGTATCCTAGGTACTTCTGTCACTGCTTGCTCCCAGGGTGGTCAGCTCTCTTCTAAAAGCAAAGCCATTCCAATGTCCTTTTCTCTCAGTACTAGCTCATGCAACACAGCTGCAGTCATGGAGCACATGAGCTTGTCAAACACTGAGGACACATTGGAAATTGTCTGTTCATCTAACAAATATTGATTAGGATCTACTATGAGGCAAGCACTGCCTAAGGATGGTTGATCCAAAATTAGAATGACACAGTTCCTTCCAGAAACGCACTCACAGTCCAGAGGAGAGTCAGACACGCCAGTGATCAGAACTAATACTCAGCTCGTGTGCACCAAATAATCTTTCCACCTGTTTATAACTGGGTTCCTCCAATTTGTACGTACCTACGCCAAAGTAGCTATTAAATATTTTTAAGAGCACCCCTGTATGCAATTACATTGTAATACAGTATATCCTATATTAAAAGTACATATATGATGCCAAAGAAATATAGAGAAAAGACAATCATCACATCTTAAATTGAAATGGAAATGATAATAACTTCACATCCTCTATGATACCCTCTCTAAATATAGCAACCCATAGTGATATTTATGAAGAAATATAGACTTTTAAGTTTGGGAGAGGACCTAGAAATTAGCTTGATCAACCTCCTCACTCTACAGAGAGATGAAATCGCAAAATATTTCACTGACTTCCCTCAATCACCCACGTAGTTAAGATCACTGGTAGGATAAGAATGCAGGTATTCTCATATCCAGGCCCAAAACTCTCTGAACGCTATCCCACAATTAGTAACACACACTGCTGTACTTAACTGAGGCCTAGTTGTTTTTTGCTCATTGCCTGGTCTTCAATGCCTGCCATCCACATTTCTTACCTAATGACTAAACTTCGCCAGAGGAATGGCAGCAAAGATGAGAACGAAGAAGCTAGGCTTGGAGGTATGAGGGCAAACCCCTGTTCGGCACTTACTTGCTCATAACCTTGGAGAGAAATGAACTGATTCCATTAGATCTCAATTTCTTCATTCATAAAATGGAAATATCTGCTTTTTGTGAGATTTAAAATGGACTATGTATGTAAAAATCCTTGAGAGGCCTTGCCATCAGACTCTCTCTACTTTAGTCCATTCCTAAAATGATCTTTCTACATACATACATACCCAATTAAGTTACTGCTCTGCCTAAAAGGGGAAAAAAACTAAATATCTAAACAGAGTATACAAAATTCTTCACAACTTTAACTGAAACTTCTTTGTAATCTCATCTCTAGTCACTCTCCACAATATTCTACGTCCCACTGACATTGAACTACTTACTCATATTCCCCAAATGCGCTATCGTTTCCTACACCTCTACATTATTGGCACATTTCTGCTCTCTGACGTGTCCTCTTCCCTCTAGACCTGCCTCCTACTCATGGACTTGTCTACCTTCCTAATTCATCCTTAGCGACCTTGCTTCAATGTTTGGCATTTTAAAATCTATAACATATTCATGTACTACTTTTGTAATTAAAAAACTAAATAAATATTCTACTCTTTTGTGACTTGCTCATGTAAGCATGTTTCCATGGTAACTTTTTAGTTGCACCCCCTTCCATTATTAATATCATAATAAGTGTATGTGTCTGCCTGTTGGAGTCCAGCTCCAGCAGGTCCAGTGTTCCCTGAAGGATGGACAGTGTCGGCAAAAAAGAGGGATGGGAGAGCCATGAGATTCTTTCTGATCACAAGCAGGCAACTCTGCACTGACTGAGACTGAGCTTTATTTATGGTTAAGTGTATAGGGCACAGCACAGAAGTAGCATTTGCCTTAGACAATGATTTCTGATGATAAATTTCTTTGATATGTAAAAATTTCCCAGAACATAAATTTGTAGAAGACTCATGCAAAATCTTTATCAATAGTGATTGATGTAGGTGATTAAGATGCTTATCATATGGGGAAAGAAGGTATCTTTAGCATTCAAATACAAGATAATGTTTTTAGGATAGCAAAGGCAATTAGTTTTTGGTGAGCAGGGGTCAATAGCCTGTTTTCTTGAGGGAAAGTATAAGAAAAACAGGATTCTCAGGAAATGCAATGTTTGCTCCCATAATCACAAAAGAAGAAGTTCCTATAATAAGTTCCTTCACAAGGTGCAATCAGCATATAGTAGGGCCAGAATAAGGAGACAAGTCACTCCTGATACCAATCAATAAGGTGCCTTGGGGGGTTAGTGCTCAAGCAAAAATACTTGAGTGGGGGGTAGATATCAGTCATCATCTGATGGCAGGAGGCCTTGCAAACCTGCCTTAACCTCACAAGGAGTATTCTCAACTTGTGACTTCAGAATGGCTCCTGAAATCTGCCTCCACTCTGAGTCATTGAAACAGGAAATATGTCTTATATCTCCTGCATAAGCAAGCTCAAGAACTAAATTCATAAAGAATGTGCAAAATGTACCTATGCAAGAGACTATACAACATGGAATCAGGGTTGCATCAGTTATTCTAGGCAATCTAGACCAGGGCACATGTTAGAGTTATTCTCTTCCAGGGCAGGAAACAACTGTCAGGAAACCCAGTTTAGATTTTTATGCAGTACCCCAATTGTGATCCTCCTGTTCTGAAAACTGCCAGGTCAAAAACTGTCATGTCATCTAATACAGTGGAGCAAATTGCCAGACTTGCCTAGAAACTGTTTTCTTAATTCCCTAAAACTCTTAGCACTAGATGTATTTTCTAAAAAGCAAGCTTTAGGATGGTTGATTAGTTTCAACTAGGCACTGCATACTCTTTGAATACATGATACCTGACGAAAAGCAATATTAGAGAAATTGATAGCTTGCTTTTTGTTCTCTTCAGGGTGCATAAATAAGATGTGGATAGCACTGTCTACTGAAAAATTTTAAAGAGTATAATGATAAATGTCACATAAGTATTAAATAGAGATGTCTCAAAGATATTGTTTGACTCATTATTTCTTGAGAAAATCAGTAAGATATTACAACTCCTTTGAAGTATAGTCCAAAGACCAGTGAGAGGAGATGATAGATAGGTAGATAGATAGATAGATAGATAGATAGATAGATAGATAGATAGATAGAGAAATGTTGAAATAATAGATTTGTTTAAAACAGGAATATGTGGCCAATATCAATAGGACAATAACTAACTGCATTTCCATGGGACACAATTTGTTTTTCTATAGAAAAGAATCATTTACATCACAAGCAATGTTCCACTACTTACCAAGTTGTAAAATAGCTTTTGATCTACAATATATAACCTGGAAGTGTGCATTAGACAATGCCAATTTTCCACTGAAGACGTCCAATAATCTTTTCATCCATTTCTAAGTCTTTTGCCATTTTTTCCTATACCATTTTAATACATTGATATATTAAAGCATGAATGGATTTCCTATAAAAATATTAATTCTATAAACTGAGCAGCTATTATTTTTTCTGGATATTCTACTAAACATTCTGATTGTTCTTCAACATTGACTTATAATGACATGATCTACAAAGTAGAACAGTGTCTCCCAAATTATTTATTCATAATATTTAATTGGGGATAATATTTAATATTCATATTTACAAGTCTTTCCCTAGAAAGTTTCATTCAGTAGGTATAAAAAGGTATGGAAAGGAAATAAGTATTTTTAAGCACCATACATGATTTTTATGATCAGGCAAGTTGGGAAGTGTTTCATTAAAGCAAGGTTGAAAATAATCCAGTAATTATAGTTTTGAGTACCCTTAAATTAATTAAACAATCATTAATTAAAGTTTCATTTCACTCAGGAGGTTTATCACACTATTTTTTAGAAATGTATAAATTTATGACCACTTACTGCCTTCCGAATATTTTAGGTATTTTACCAGAGTGTAAATATTAATTACATTTGAATTAATTGCATTAATTCCATCTTTTAACTTTCAAAGGTGCTATCACTATATTCTCCTCATCTTACATTGAATAGTGTGATAGCATCCTTTGAACTATTTGAACCAAAATTATAGAAAAATAATCAACAATCCAAAAGCTGAGGCCAGTCGCCGGGAGTACAGAGACAGGTGATCCACCAAATTCTAAAATATCAGTAGATGTGGGAAGAGACAAAGATGAGACCATGAGCCAGAGTGATATCTGAACCTGAAGAGCAAATCCACAAGTGCACAAATGGCTGAGTGGAGAGGCTTAAGAAACAAATGTGGTAGATCCAGAAAAATTTCCAGCACAGCAGTTTTCAAAGAAACTATTTCCATAACAAGGGCTAAATCTCAGCCAGAACACACCAGTACACTGAAATATTTTTCTACTACTTGGAAGTTCCTAAGTCCCTCATCCTTTCCTCCTAGCCAACCCTGGATCCAGTAACTGAAGGATAATATCTGACCCGGCAGAGGATCCCCCAAACCTCAGCCCCGCACTACTGCCAGCAGCCATTTTGATTGCTTTACACCCACATCCTATTGTGGCTAAATGCTGTGATTATTACTCCTACTCACAGTATGCCTCCATGGGTATTTCATGGTGCTCTTAACAAGACTCCTAAAAGAAATCCATTTTTTGCTAGGAAAAAAAAAAGAGTATTTATCCTGTTATTTCAGCATTTGAATCTTTATGACTTACTAACTTGAAAATGGCAGTCATGTCCTTGTTTTCACATTGTGACTTTAAAATGATACAGTGCACTAATTGGGGGCTACAATTAATTCTTTTGTCAATTCTTTTATTTTATTTTTTAACATTTATTTATTTTTGAGAGACAGAGAGAGACAGAGCACAAGTGGGGGAGGGGCAAAGAGAGGGGGAGACACAGAATCCAAAGCAGGCTCTGGGCTGTCAGCATAGAGCCTGAAATGGGGCTCGAAACCACAAACTGTGAGATCACAACCTGAGCTGAAATCAGATGTTTAATCAACTGAGCCAGCCAGGCACCCCTCTCTTGCCAATTCTTAACTGAAAAATATTTTGCTACTTCTTTTCTACTAATTCCTGTGCAGCTTCCCTCTAAATATTTCTAAAAAGAACCAGGAAAAAAAATATTGGACATCCATTTACCTATAAGGGATTATGGTAAAGGTTATTATACCTAACTACAGACCTAAACAAAGCAGTATAATATTAAAAAGAAAACTGTTTGAGCTCACACTGGTACAATGTTGGTGTTGGTGTTTTTCTTTCATAAGTGCACTATATAACTCTTAACTCCAGCATTTTCTGGGAACTCTGTTATTTCAAAACCTGGGTTTTCTCATTAAAACCACTCATACAAATCATTTACACACCATTTATTTATGTAGGGAATGATATTAGTGAGTTTCTTACACTAGATGTCTAGAGGAAAATCTTATTTCATTCAGAATGAGAAAAATCCATTTACAAACATTGTCCTCAGTATCCCCCCATGAAAATGAGTATTTGAACAAGATCAGAACTTTCCCAATTTTGCTAGCATAAAGCTCTCTTCAAAGAAAATATTGCCCAAAATCTCAATAGATAGAGAGAACTTCTTGAGTTAAAGGGAAAGTGTAGGCAGAGCATTGCCAGCACGAATCTTCATCTACTTCCCAGCCAATCCTGACATACCCTAAAAGAAGAAACCAGTGTGAAATAAAAAAAAAAAAATATGATGACTTAGATCCTTTCCAACTCCAGAAATTCTATGAAAATTCTATAATGTGTTCCTACTGCTTGGGTTGTTCAAGTGGACCGAATTGATTCAAATGATAAAGGCTAATATTGTCCACAGAGGACAGTATTATGTTACTCATAATATAAAAGAAATGACCAAAAGTAGGCAAAGTTATGCCATCGTAACTCAATATCAATCCCTTCACACCTCATGATATAATCCAAACCAAGTAGCAACTGCAATAAAGTAAGAGCAGAAAAGAAAAATTACACTATAGGTCATGTTGACTGTGACCATTATTATATATTCATATATTATATACTCATTATATATTCATTATATACACATTCATACATACCCATGCATATAACATATATCATTAGAGTCATATATATTTCTCTTCCAAAGTTTCTTTTGGTTAATTCATTTGGGGGACTATGTTCTAGGTTAGATCCTCAAAGCTCCTATACAATTTCAGTAGTTTCTGGTGACCATTACTAATCCAATGATTTGAACAACTTGAAAAAAAGTTGGAAACTTTAAAAAATTTACAAAACTTTAAAAAATATGGACCCATATTATCTTGCACAGGGTAAGTAGAAGAATTATCTGTTAAAAATGTAAATTCCATCACATATGAGTGTGCTTAAAACACTTCATGGCTTCTCACCTCTCCAGACTCAATATGAAATCCAACTTCGTTTGTGTGGACCTCACCAGCTCCATCTTGTCCCTCTGCCCCGCCCCCCTCTCCTGAAGTCGGCTTGACCCTCGCTCGGTTCTGTTCTCTCCCACGTCATTGGAGCCTCAATTATGCCGTTCCTCTGCCTGGAAAACACATCTTTTCAGCCAACTGCTTTAACAGTCTATTAGACTTCAGCCTGAACCTCACATTCTCAGCAGAGCCATCCTTGACTCTGTCTACATTAGGTAACCTGATATGTATTCCAATAGCATCTTATATCTCTTCACAAACCTCTACATACTTGAAACTGTTTATCATTTGCAAGTATTTATTTCATTTCTGAGTTTTTGTTGTTGCTAAATCTTCTATGCACAATAGACCCATTACTTCTCATAGTACGTGGCATTTAGCAGATATTTGACAAATATTTATTAACAACAAAGGGCACTTAGAAAACATTCAAATTTCTGGATTCACTCCTTAATAGCTAATAGTGGTTTTAAACGCATTTTCTTATACCTAAAAAGTTAATTTTCTTTGTTATCAAAATTTTACAATGCCTTCAAATTCTTGAACTAAATGGAATGTTCTAAATATATATGCTTTTATAGAGCCATCTAGTGTCCATTTTGTTTAGTGAAGTTTAAAATTAAATAAAGCCAACAAAACAAAAAGAACACCCAGCCCATAATACATATACCTAACAGAGAGAAATGCATAGTCTCCATCTGGAAGAGCAATTTAATGCACCAACTGGCCACTGGAATAATTTTTTTTCCCCTGAGCTTCCCTTGCCCTTCACCTTACAGACAGTGTATTAGTCGTTCTACAATTTTGGTAACTAAAACTTTGATGAGCGATCTCTGGTTAAGGGTATATTGAACAAATTTGCTGCTACGTCCTCCCTCCTAAAACACCACTAAAATGCCAGAAGAATAAAATATATAAACATATAAAGATAAATAAAATAGGATAGGAAACAACAGCAAATAAAATATGTAATAAAATTTTGGAACTTAGAAAAAAGAAGAATGGATAGTAACTGGCATCTTTATTAGAGAAAGTTAAAAGCCACGGAAGACCATTGGGGAACCAGTAAGATGATGAACCTCACAACACCTCAGATTGAAAGCACTAATAAAGTTCAGTCCTTCTCAAGAAGTTCCTGTGAGATATAAACTCCAGCAGAAAGTAATAAACCAAAAAAATAAAAAACAAAAACATCATATCCAGGACCCAGAATATCCAACAAAGGAAAAATGTAAAGGGAATTCCCAGAATTCAAAAAACGAAGCCTCAGGACTCCAGTTATGAGGTAGGATAGAAAATGAGTGCAAATTGGAGCAGAAGAAGGGGGGTCTCTAAGAAATATCAAAATACAGGAAGGAAGGAAGGAAGGAAGGAAGGAAGGAAGGAAGGAAGGAAGGAAGGAAAGAAGGGAGGGAGGGAGGAAGGAAGGAGGGAGGGAAGGAAGGAAGGAAGGAAAGCAGGCAAAAAAAAAACCCTCCAAAATAATGCTGTGTAAATATATGGTGAGGATATTGAAACCCTGCCAAAATTTTTGGGAATGAATGTCATAGGTACACAAAAATTTAGAAAAAAATTAAAAATACAAGAGAAAATATGGGTGCAATATAGCTGAGAATCCTATTGAAAAGGTAATAATGTAAAAACTAAATATTGATTTAATCAATTGTGGCAGAACTATACTAAAAAGATGGGAAGAGAGAAAATGGAAAAGGATGCATATAAAGAGCTAAATTGTTTTAGCGAAATAGTTTGAAATCAAAACTAAAAAAATTTTTTTTACAAACAAAATTATATCATTTAAAATACAGAGACAATGTTAGAAAAGAATAGAAAGTAGCTTCCACTAGGAGAAGACGTCAGGAGTGGATGGGAGTATGACTGAAGATAGTTTTTAAAATTATGTCTTGACTTTTAAAATATGACTGGATATATATATAAATAAATTTAAGTAGTTCAACAAAAACATATATCTTATATATTTCTCTTTCTTTCTTCTCATTTTGCATTCCCACACTGAGCAGTATAAGACAATACCTTTTCAAATTCTATCTGAAATGTACTAGTTGATTGATAATATCATTTGGAACTCTGATTAAATGATATTGATAATATTAATAACAAGACCTCTTAAAGGTTTTTTTGTTTATTTCAAGTTTATTACTTGAGAGAGACAGAGAGGGAAGGAGAGTAAGAGAAAACAAGAAGGGTGCCAGAGAGAGAGGCAGAGAGAGAGAGAGAGTTCCAAACAGGCTCCACACTTGGCAGCATGGTGCCCAATGCAAGGCTCAAACTCCCAAACACTGAGATCATGACCTGAGCCAAAACCAAGAGTCAGACTCTTAACCAAGTGAGCCACCAGATGCCCCTCTGAATAGTTTTTGTTGTTGCTGTTGTTTAATTTAAATTCAAGTTAGTTAACAGACAGTGTTATAGCTTCAGGAGTAGAACCCAGTGATTCATGTGTTACATATGACCTCCAGTGCTTATCCCAAAAAGGGCCCTCCTTAATGCTCATGAGTACTGCCTGTCAAGTATAATCAGTCATCAGCAACAGCATTGCTTTTAGCCTCAACGTTCTGCCTTTTTTATGGATCTATATTTATAGTCACTTTTGTAGAAAGCATTAAAGTACCTAAAAGTTAAGAGGCTTGCAAATATTTTCTCCCATTCTATGGGCTGTTGATAGTGTCCATTGATTCATACAATTTACAATTTTAAGGTAGCTCAATTTATCTATTTTTATTGTTGTTGGTGGTGGTGTTGTTACCTGAATTTTTGAGATCATATTCAGGAAACCATTGCCAAATCCAATGTCATGAAATTTTGTTCATTAAATAAATAAACATTACAAAAAAAATTTTTTAACTTGGGTAGATGAACTGAATAGGTATCTTTCCAAATAAGATATACAAGCAACCAACAGGAACATGAAAATCTGATCAACATCACTAGTCACCAGAGAAAGGCGAATCGAAACCATAGCAAGATATAACCTCACACCTGTTAGAATGGTTATTATCAAAAAGACAATAAATAACAGGTATTGGCAAGGATGTAGAGAAAAAGGAACCCTTGTGCACTCTTGGTAAGAATGTATACTGATGCAGCCAATTATGGAAAACAGAGTGGAGGTTCCTCAAAAAATTAAAAATAGAAATATCATGTGATCTGGCAATTCTACTTCTAGGTATTTATCCAAGGAAATGAAAAAACTAACTTAAGAAGATATTTGCACCCCATGTTCACTGCAGTATTATTTATAATAGTCAAAACATGGGAGCAATCTAAGTGTTTATCTGTTAATAAATGGGTAAAGAAAATGTGTTATAGACACACACACACACACACACACACACACACACACACACACCATGAATGGACCCTGACGGCATTATACTAAGTGAAATAAGTCAGACAGAGAAAAACAAATACCACTTATATGTGGAATCTAAACACAAAACAAAACAAAAAACTAAAACTTACAGATTGATGGTTGCCAGAGGTGGGAGGAGGGGTGGGTAATATTAGTGAAGATGGACAAAAGGTACAAACTTCTATCTGTGAAATGAAAGTCATGGGAGTGTAATGTACAACATGGTCACCATAATTAAGAACACTATGTTGTATATTTGGAAGTTGCTAAGAGTAATTCTTAAAAGTTCTCATCCCACACACATACATAAATTCATAACTATGTGTCATGATGGATGTTAGTTAAAACTTATTGTGATGATCATTTCATAATATATGAAAATATTCAATCAGTATGTTGTTCACCTGAAACAAATACAATGTTATATCTATTACATCCAATTAAAGACAAACAAGCAAAAAGAACAGAATGTTTTGACATATTTCAAAACAGTTCCTTTCCTCTTTCCCCTGCTAGAAATATAAGGGGATTTTTTCTGATATTAACTATGAGGACCCGATAAAGCCCCCTGAAGTAAAACTCCCAAAAGTGTGACGAGCCTCATATGATTGAGTCTCCATTCCTCCAACAATTCATCAACTACATTTTAGGTTTACCTGTCCTGGTACTAGTCATTGTAGAGGTTTCTCTTCATGACTTTCCACTTGGATAAGTTGTGATTCTCTGTTTCTGCCCATCTGTCTCTCTTATTGGGGGGGGGGGGGCAAATAGTTTTCTCTGTGACCTCAGTTCCTGGACAGAGCTAAGAACAGTTATTGATTTTTTTCTTTTTTTTTTTAAGTTTATTCTTGAGAGAGAGAGAGAGAGAGAGAAGGGCAGAGAAAGAGGGAGAGAGAGAATCCCAAGCAGGGCTCCACACTGTCAGCATGGAGCCCAACAAAGAGCTCAAATTTATGAATGGTGAGATCATGACCTGAGCCAAAATCAAGAGTCAGATGCTCAACTGACTGAGCTGCCCAGCAGCCCCCAATTGTTGATTTTTAAGTTTGTTTAGCTGTCAAAGCTCCTCTTAGGAAAAAGTGAAGACTTCTAAGCCCTTTACAAGCCACACCAGAAAGCAGAAGTCTTGAGGTAATTATTTTATTACCCTCCTTAGTTCCTTGGTCTAGGTGTCAATTTATAGTCCAGAGTCTGTTTCTGCTCCACTGAGCTGTTTAAGTGACTCAAAGGTCATCCTCCTTTCCCTGCTGATAGCAAGGCTGTTAGATTTTCTGCACAGGTCTATTCCCTGACAGGATGGAGGCACAAAGGAACCTTCAGCCCAAGTTCATTGCCTCCACTTCTCCCCAAAATTTCTTATCTCTGAGACCAGAACATATACCATCTGGATCCAGGTAAACTAGATACTATCTTTCTTGGTTCTCCTTCCAACCCTACACATACCCCTGTCCTGACTCCTCCATGCCCTATTTTTCTCATCACCATAGCTGGTCTTGATGTCAGCAAGACAGAGAAAATTGAAAAGGAACCACAATTTATCCTGCGCTCTCATCTCTAGCCATAGTGCTTTCACATGCAACTTTTATTGTCAAAACAATAAGCAGAAGGGCCAGGTCTGTGTAACTTTAATATTTGTCCTATTTCTACCATTCCATGATGTAGAAAGAAACACAGATCACCAGACCAGCCTAAGAATAAGGGACCCAAAACACCTGCTCTCCTAAAGTTCTATATAAATTCTTCACTTGAATTTTTGAATGACAATAATAACAAAATTTACTTTTTTATCTTTAGTGTCATCAACTATGCCATCCTCTTTCTCACAAGACAGAGGTACTAGCATGAAGATCACAGACATGGCCGCTTCTCCATTAGAATGGTCTATATTCTTTCTGTATGAACTGGTTTCAAATAAGGATAAAAATTTCCTGACCTCCTCAAGGCTAGGATTTTAAACAATGCTAAAGAATTTAAGAGCTACAGTGTTAAAGATTATGTATTCTATGCACTGATGTATTCTATCCAGAGCATCTGAAACAATGTTCATTTTAGACACTTCATAAATATTTGTAGAATGATTGAATGAATCACAGAGAGGATACCGTATCAGTTTATATATCAAAATGTGAAGGTTCTCTAGTGTTCTAGAGATACAGATCAAAGAAGCACTCTAATAATGCAAAATGTTTAATCCATTTCTTAAAGAGGCTGACTTCACTTTGATGTTTGACTGTTGACAGCTTTTAAGCCCCACTGCTCCCTTTCCCTTAATGCCCGCATCTGGGCAAGCTGACAAGAAAGCCTGGTGTTCCCTCCATTGGCACAATCAGGAACTTAAAATCACACAAACCTGATCCCATTGATTCAAATGCAAACTCTCACCCCAGCCCCACTCCCTAACCATCACAGAATTCCAAGTCAGTCAATCCTACCTGCTCTGTTGAAACATCTTTGGAACTGCTTGAGACCCTGTCCTGTCCCTCAGGAAAAGTCTCAAGAGAATAACAAACCCTTCCATACCTTCTTAGTGCATTGTGTGTCATCATCAATCTTGATACCTAAACCGAATTTGGGGTGACAGTGTATAAGACGGGAATCCAATTTCATTACTTTGCATGTGAATATCCAGTGTTCCCATCATTTATTGGAGACACTATCCATCCCTTCCCCCATTGAGTATTGTTGGCTTCTTTGTAAAATATTAATTGACTCTATATGCTTATGTTTATTTCTGAGCTCTCAGTTCTGTTCCATTGGCCCAAATGTCTGTTTTTATGCCAGAAAAAGAACTATAGACTATTCCCAAGGAGTTTTGCTTGTAAGTATAGTAATATATCTACAGTTCTTCGGAATACTGTTTCTACAGGCAAGATGTGAACTAAAATCTATTTATCTGATTGCATTAACCTGCACAGACAGGACTTGGAAATCTTGGCCACTTGTGAGAGACTGAGGAAGGAGTCTAAGGATGAGCTTGTGGCTGTGAGTCAGATTTGATGTTTATCCAGTCCCTGTGCAGGGGCGGCACCTCTCAGGATAGGTAAATATAGAACCTGTGAAAAAAATCACCAAGGAAGAAATCAAACCGACTCTCATGGTTCATTTGTAACTGAATTGTTTCTTAGCTTTTGTGGCCTTATGGATATGTAAAACATAAATTTTATTTCAGTGAATGAATGAATGAAAGTGAATAGCTAAGTGCCTGACAAATTAATTTCTTATAATATAATTTCCTCATCTATCTGTACTATACCGAAAGATGGCCGATATGATTTAATGAGTTAATGTAAGTGTTAAACATTTCTCTGCATATAGTAGGTATCACATAAATCTTAGCTATTACTAACATTACCTTGTCGAAGCATACAACAAGTATATTAAGTCTTGGTTTTAGGCGTAGAAAAGAACTCATTCTAAAACAAGGATATCTAAGGGGAGGTCAGCTCTGCGAAGCTGAGAAAACATTTCCTAATTCCAAGAAAAACATACCAAGGGAGATAGTTTCTTTTGGCCTCCGGACCCTTCTATGCCTGCCTGTGACATCTGGAACTGCAGCAAATACATTGTAACTGAGTGGATCTGAGGCAGAACCGAGACCCAGAAAAGACCTGGGCTCCTGATGACACTGTTCAGGTACTGCCTCAAACAACCCTGATGTTGACCTACCTGTTGGTCTCAACATATGCAGTCATAAAGTTCCCAGGTGTTTATGGAAAAGAATCTTGATTTATATGTATCTTCTTCTCTAGACAGGAAGGTCAGGAGACTAAGAACCGTTAATTCAACAGATATACTGAGACACACTGTGTTCCCCATGCCTGCTCAGATGCCCGGGTTGCAGTGGTGAATTGGATCCAGACTGTGTCTTTTTTTTTTAATTTTTTAAAATATTTATTTTCTTTTCGGGGGGAAGGGAGAAGGGCAGAAAGAGAAAAAGACAAAGGATTTGAAGCAGGCTCCAGGCTCCGGGCTGGTCAGCACAGAGCCCCATGCAGGGCTCAATCCCACAAACCGTGAGATCATGACCTGAGCTGAAGTCGGATGCTTAACCGACTGAGCCCCCCAGGCTCCCCTAGACTGTGTCTTAATCATCCCTTTAGGTGCATTGATTAGCATAGTACCTGGCAAAAAGCACATGCTCAAAACACTGTGCCTCAATCTAGAAGTAGCTGGAAATATATATATATATATATAATAATGTTGAAAAGATGAATCATGCCTCTATACGAGTATTGATGGGGGAAATGTAAAACCCTAAATATGTGTACCAAGTGACCCATTTGTCAAAATTAAGTCTGGTTTGCAATGAGCTGCAAAATGTTTTTAAAGTACCATCCAGATCCTGCAGCATTCTCTAACAATCTAGGTAGTGATAATTAAAATAAGCAGATTATAAAACTAACGTTTATGGATCCCTAATGTACACTAATACTTAGGTACTAGGTACCTAGGTACACTAGTAGGTGCTTTTTATTAGTATTTGCTTTATTACCTCATTTAATCTTATTGAAGAAAAAATAAGATAAGGAAGAAGATAGAGATTATCAGTTCCATTTTTAAAGTGAAAAATCAAAAAATCAATAAGTGACATAGATTTGCTACTGGGCAGCAGATGTGTATGTGATTTAAAACCAGATCTGCTATAAGTGATAAACATATGATTCAGATCTTGCACTTTTTTTCATTCTATACAAACTTACTTGAATTATTTGGTTAATTTTTAAATACAGAAATTATAAATTAAAATAAAGATTGCTTGTA
Organism: Suricata suricatta; assembly: GCF_006229205.1. Classification (NCBI taxonomy): domain Eukaryota; kingdom Metazoa; phylum Chordata; class Mammalia; order Carnivora; family Herpestidae; genus Suricata; species Suricata suricatta. Next base: position 31,171,059 of record NC_043714.1, read on the forward strand.
ACCAATTATCTTGTATGTACACACATACGGATCACACTACACCTACACTCTAATAACTTTGCTTTATTTCATGTACACAATGAGAATTTACAAGTATTGTTAAGCATAGATGGTTTTAATGAACACACATTTTTCTACCATATGAAATTTGATCATTATTTAAACTTTTTCCCATTGTTGGTTTCCAGAGTTGTTTCCAATGTTTCTCTTTTAAATTTTACACCTATTGTTGCAATCAGCATCCTTCTATGTAAATCTTTGTGGATTTCTCGTTGCTTTATTAGAAAAAAAAATCTTAAAGTACAACTACTAAGTGAAACATATAAATATTTAGACATGTGTTGAGAAGTTGCCTTCAGGAGGGCTCTACAAAACTATTAGTGTAAATTAAAATGACTACACTTGGCATCATCATACTTTTTTCATTCTTTTGTCCCTTAGTCTGTGAAAATTATGTTTCTAGCATTATAAACTCACCTTTTCTTTGTCTCCTAATAGGAGGGAAGAATTTTGCGAATGTTCATAACTATTTACATTATTACTTCCTTTTAAGAAGATAGGCAAGTATTTTTCCCAGTTTATTCTTTGCTTTTAAATTTTCTTCATTCAAGAGGCACCTAGGTGACTCACTTAAGTGTCTGACTTCATTCATGTCATGATCATGAGTTTGAGCCCTGCATCAGGTTCTGTGCTGACAGCTCAGAACCTGGAGCCTGCTTCAGATTCTGTGTCTCCCTCTCTCTCTGCCCCTCTCTTGTTCGTGCTCTGTCTCTGTCTCTCTCTCAAAAATAAATAAACATTTAAAAAATGTTTTATAAAATGTTGTTCATTTGACTTTTTAAACCATAATTTTAATACTTGGTGTATCACACTATCAACCTCTTACTTTTTCATTGTTTTCATACTTGAAAAGCTTTCCCCATCTCAAGATTTAGATTACCATGTTTCTATGCTTCTTTAAATTGTTATGAGCTTACTGTTTTGCATTTTACTCTTTATATGAATTATTTTGAGGGAGTTGTATAATATAAGTTGATAATATAACTTTATATTTTCCAAATAGTTAAACACTGTGTCAGTGTTAGTGTTGGCAATATACATTCAGGTTTAATCCAACTTTTTTTT
>NC_043714.1:31172283-31185164 GCF_006229205.1 Suricata suricatta
GATGCTGGCGAGGGTGTGGAGAGACGGGCACCCTCCTACACTGTTGGTGGGAATGTAAACTGGTGCAGCCACTCTGGAAAACAGTGTGGAGGTTCCTCAAAAAACTATCCATAGAACTCCCTTATGACCCATCAATAGCCCTGCTAAGGATTTACCCAAGAGATAGAGAAATGCTGATGCATCGGAGCACATGTACGCCAATGTTCATAGCAGCAATGTCAACAAGAGCCAAAACATGGAACAAGACTAAATGCCCATCACCTGATGAGTGGATCAGGAAGATGTGGTATATATTCACAATGGAGTACTACATGGCAATGAGAGGAAATGACATATGGCCCTTTGTAGGAAAGTGGATGGACCTTGAGAGTGTCATGCTAAGTAATCCAACTTTTAACTAATTTACAGGTGTAATCCAAGAAATGAAAAGAGCAGGAGATGGATCACCTGAGTGGCTCAGTCAATTGAGTGTCTGACTTTGGCTCATGATCTTAAGGTTCGTGCGTTCAAGTCCCAAGTGGGTCTTTGTGCTGACAGAAGCCTGCTTTGGATTCTGTGTCTCCCTCTTTCTGCCCTTCCCCATACTCATGCTCTGTCTCTCTTGCTCTCAAAAATAAATAAACAGAAAAAAATTTTTTGGAAAGAAAAAAGAGCAGAAGAGTCTCTCCTTACGTCCTAGAATATAGTGGCCAGTCAAACAGATTTGCTATGCCAGCCCTTCAGTTAGTTACAATTCTACCACACTGACCACAGGTAGGAAAAGATTCACTCCAGGTCTTTTGGCCTAGAGTTCAGGGTTTCTGGACTGTTTTGTTCTCATCCAAGAGGCTCATGTTGAGTATCTCAAGGATACAGTACTGAAACCCCAGAATTTAACACAACTCTATTGCTACTAGAATCAATTCACCCAAGACATGGTAAATAAACATCCAACAAAAAAGAGCTCTTTTGTAGAATCATTTCCTTTTCATATTATATGTTATATTGAAACCACTTTCAAACATTATATAGTCATTTTAAAAAACTTATTTATTTTGAGAGAGAGAGCGAGAGAGAGAGAACAAGTGGGGAAGGGCAGGGAGAGAGGGAGAGAGAATCCTGTCAGTGTGGGGCTCAAACCCACAAACCTTGAGATCATGACATGAGCTGAAACCAAGAGTCAGATGCTTAACCAACTGAGCCACTCAGGCACTCCTACAGAGTCATTTTTTATGACTGGCCTCTTTTTTTCTGCAGGAGAGCTGAAAAACCCTAGTAACAGTATCCCCAAATGCCTGATTACTGCACTCACCCTTGTGGCACTGATCTACATATTGGTTAACAATTCCTACCTAGTGGTACTGACTCCAAAGGAAATCATTTCCTCAGGTTTGGCTACACAGAACCAGGGGAAAGACATTCTGTCCCATTCTCCTGAGTAAAGGGAACCTCTAATATACAGTGGAATTTTTTGCATACCCTAAGAGAATTATGATAAATTAGTTCATGTCTGGGTTATTTATTTATTTATTTATTTATTTACTTACTTACTTACTTATTTAAAGATAAAAGTTTAAAAGGCCAAACATTCCTTAATTTTGAATATATACTAAACAGTGAAGTCTAGCAGCAGAAATATTGGAAAGCATAAAGAATTAAAAAAGAAAAAAAGGCAGAACACAATAGATTAGATTGATTAGAAGAGAAGAGAAGAGAAAATATGAGACTATTTATCAAATTTCCTTAGAATATACTCCTTAAGGACATTATGGGTACTCTGGGCTAATATCTGCCCCTAGTAAATATATGTCACATGCTTTGCCCTCAGGTATATCCCCCAAATCTACTGGTGATACAGAGCTTAGCTATTTAATTTTTCCCATTACTGAATGTATGAATCATTCTGCAATATATCTCTAAGTACATAACTTCAGCTTACCATAAAAATTATTCAAACTTTCAAGAGTTATTTTAATCGCTACCTCATAGGGAAAGAAACTGAATGTTTTCTCCAGTTTTGCCCTAAAAATAGGCAAACTGGAGAGCCTCAATTCTCAATTAAGCTTAACATATTAACATAGGCAAACACATTAGTAAAGTATATATTTTTAATATATATATTTACAGTTCTAGTTATCATCAGGCCCTAAAAATAAAGAGTAATCAGTAACAGGTTGATTAGACGATACACACTATGCTGCACCTCAGTTACTGCAACTCTTCCATGACCTAAGAAAGTATCATTTGCCCAATTCCCACATTTGTAGTGCTAATCAAGTGTGAGAAGATACATGAACGAACTCTGGAACTCCTAGAGAACACAAATGTTCTGCTACAGAAAGAGCAATGGCTTAATGAAAACAGCCAAATATTTGAAATAAAATGACTGAATTACAAAAATTGCCTTTTAGACATTGCAACTTTGTGAATTTTGTAAGTTTTTCAATTTTAATGTCAGCAACATGGGAAGGAAAATTGTTGCTCTCATATTACGTAGGCAAATGAAAAGTAAGAAAAATCACTTTACGATATTTACAAAATCAAATTATGGTAATTAGAGTTGTTGAAACACCAGGAACAAAAATACTCTGTCATGACCCTAAATCTCCAGAGAAGAGTAATATTTTACACTGAAAAGAGCCCTTTCATGTTTGGAAATCAGACTTGTGAGTTCTCAGGGTTCATAGTGCAAAAAGATAATAGTTCCACAAAAACTTTAGACACGTTAATATTAGCAGACTCGATTTGAGGCAGAAGGTAAAAACCCACAGAGCTGTCTGCTTGCGGCAGTTAATTAAGTAGGAAACATACAGATAAAGCCTACGTCTTTGCTAGCCTGGGTTTGCGGTCCAGTCTGGGGTTACCATCAAACCAGCCAGTTTTTAATAAGAGTGACAGATGGGACCTAGATTAACTCTTTACACATCCCTGGATGACTAAAGAACTGCACACAGTTGAGGGAGAAGACCAGGAAAGGCAAGCAGCAAATGAAATCCACGATGACGTAAATATTGGCTGAAGTTTTAATACGCTTCTTGATACAAGTAGAGTTAGATTGTATGAGGGGAGTCATAGTAGCCTATGGACTTGACGTTTGAGTATAACATCTCAAATTATTAACTGACACTAAGCTATGCAGCTACAGCAGCAATACCTACGAATCCAAATGTAGAAATTTAAGCTAAGAATTAAAATATGAGCTTTATACCATGAGGGAAATAGGATTTTCAGTTTAAGTCCAGGCAAGTTTTAAAAAAAAAAAAAAAAGAAGAAGAAGAAAAGAAAACTTGGAAAAAGATGTGAAGAAATGATGGGTTGGAAAAGCCAGAAACTTATGAAAAACATCAATAAGTGGAGCCAAGAAACTGAATGAACCCACAAGGAACATGAAGAGAATCAAATCTAGATGTAGCAAAGCAAACTGTGAAAGCCAAAGCAGAGAAAAAGAGAAAGCAGTAAGTGAAAAACTATTCATCATGTACAGGAAAACATCAACTAATAATTGACTTATTTAAAAAATGGAAACCAGAAGGCAGTGGAGTGACACAGTTAAAGTGCTGAAAGGAAACCTGTTAACCAAGAATTTGATATTCAGTGAAAATAACCTTCAGAAATGAAGTCAAAATAAAGACATTATCAGAAAGGCTAAGCAAATTTATTTCTAGCTGACTTGCCCTATAAAAAACACTAAAGGAAACTCATCAAGCTGAAAGAAACTAACTTGAATCAAGAGAAAAAAGAAAGAGCACCAGAAACAGTAAATACATGGGTAGATACACAGGACTCTGAGTACATATTTGTGCATACATTTCTCTTTTCTTTGAATGAAAAAAATAATACCTGCAATTAAACTAAAGCATAGACTTTATAAAATATACAGATGTAATACATAAAAATAACAGCACAAAGAAACCAAGAGGAAATGAGCTATAGAAGAGCAAAGTTATTATATTTTACTCAAATTAAGCAAGAATTAACCTGAAATTGATTTTGATGAATTTAAAGGTGCGTGTTGTAATTACCAGTCCAACCACTAAGAAACTAACTGTTGATTTTAAAAATCAACAGAGGAATTTATACAGCCATTAAAAATATTTGTTCAACCTTAAAGAGGTAGTAAAAGAACAGAGAAACAAAAGAGACATGACATTAAAAGCAAATAGCAAAATGGCAGTTGTAAATATAATAGTTTCAATAATTATATTAAATGAGAATATGCTGAACACTCCAATAAAAAGGCAGACATTGGATGAATGAATAAAATAATCTATCCAACTATAGGCTGTCTAAATGAGACACACCTTAGATTCAAAGCCATAATTATATTGAAAGTAAAAGGATAGAAAAAGATATATATGTAAACAGTAACCATAACAGAACTAGAATGGTGATATTAAAAAAATAACTTTAAGACAAAAAAATTACTAGAGACAAAGAAAGGCATTTCACAATGATAAAAGGGTCTGTGTATCAAACACATGTAACAATTATAAATGTATACATACCTAATAACAGAATCCCAAAACACATTAAGCCATACTCATGTAACTGTAAGGAGAAACAAGCAATTCAACAATTGTAATTGGAGATGTCAGTACATCACTCAATAACTAGATAGAAAATCAATAAGGATATAGAAAATCTGAACAACAGTATCAATCAAATTGATCTAATTGACATTTATAGAATACTCCACCAACAGTAGTCGAATACACATTTATATCAAGCACATATGAAACATTCTTAGGATAGACCAAACACTAAGATATAAAACAAGTCTCAAAAAATTTTTAAAAGATTTATATCAGGCAAAGTATGTTTTTCAACCATGGTGGATGGAATCAAAATAGAAATCAACAAACAGAATGTAATTTGGGAAATCCTATATATTAGAAATTAAACAACACATTTCTAAATAACGTATGAGTCAAAGAAGAAATCGCAAGAATCTCAAGAACTGTGACAAGTCTGCAATTTAACCCTAATTGCAAGGTCACACATTATCCTCAGTTTCATGAATGCCAGCACTGGAAACAAAAACAAATTATTATTCATAACAACAACAGTAGCAAAAATACCATTTTTGTCCTGGTTCCCCAAACCCCAGTTCCCACAAGACAAAGTAAAGAAGGCCAGGTAATACTTACACATGACAGTAGAAGAACCCCAAGCTTAGGGAATCCAGATCTTAAATAATAGGTAATAAGTCTCCTGGACCTTTACCCAAAAGTAAGACACTATCTTGATTATATAGTAAACAAACCTTCCTTTTCTTCTAGATGGAAACACTATCTTTATGTCCCTAGCAGTTCACTACACAAATATCCTTGAAAACACAGTCTAGGACAAAGGTAATCATTGTCTCTGCTCACTAGATGTACATAAATGCAAGAAAGAAACCCCTGGAGAGTTGCCTCCCAATAATACCCACCCTTCATTCTACATTTGGCTTCTAGTGAATTGTTCCATGAGCATACACGTCCATCAGTTATTCTTATAAACCTGACTAACAGAGGCTGGGACCAAATACATTCATCTGTCTCACAGAGCATTTAATTAAGGCTGCAATTGACAAGATCCTAGTGAGGCAGTATTGACCTCAACTTTGCTTTCCCTTGCCCCATCAGGATCCTGGACCTGACCAATTGAAAAAAAAAAATCCCAACAAAATGGCTGAGTAACTATTATGGAAATGGAGATAGAGAAGATACCTGGAGATGTTAGAAGTTGTTTTGCATAGGAGGTGCTGCAGTGAGGCCATTACTTCCTATGTCAGATAGATTTCTTAGTAATGTTAAGGGAGATAACAATCAAATAATAATCAGCCATCTGGCTTGGAACAGTTTCAGAGAGGAGCACCAAGGTATTTTCCTTCAAGAGGAAGTTTCCAGGAACGGCTCTGAAAGACAAAAGTTCATCAATGCCCATCCATCCACATGTTCCAGAGTCTAAAACATTCTTTCCTGGAAACCCAGAGTGGCCACTGTAAGAAGGCTTAGCAAACATTGTACTCACCCAAGTGGTCATTATCTTTATAATCTAGGACCATGTCAATCCGACAAGAGAATCCAAGTAAACGAACTGGAATTAACTTTGAATTCTTAGGCTTCCTTTTGGCCAGGCTGCTACTGCTCCCCAAAGGATATACCAACCAGGTGAGCTTGAGATTGCTGTATAAGGAAAGGAAGATGCATAATAATCAGCAATGATCAGGGAAACCTCCCAAATTTACAAAATAGGTATATATAGCCCCCTATTCCACTCTTCCTGATTATTATACCCAGGAAGCAGCCAAGAATGGTTTATCACCTTCTAACAATTGTTAAATTCAGTGTCTAAATTACCTGACTAAGATGTGTGGACCAGAAGAAAGGAAGGAAGGTAAAGTCAGAAATATTTTTGTGTTGATTTTTGAGAATACCTTCCAAGCATTAAACTTTTCTATTGAGAAATTGCTGATAGTCTTATGAGGGCTCTCTTATATGTAAAATCTCTCTTTTCTCTTGCTGCTCTTAAAATTCTTTCTTTGTCTTTGACTTTTGACAATTTAATCATAATGTGTCTTGATGTATCTCTATTCAGGTTCAACATATTTGGGATCCTTTGGGCCTCTTGGACTGGATGTCCGTTTCTCTCCCCAGGTTTGGGAAGTTTTTAGCTATTATTGCTTTAAATATCCCTTTCATCTCTCTTTCTCTTCTCCTTCTAAATTTGCATACTGTGAATATTGCTTCTTTTCAGTGTGCCCCATAATTCCCATAAGCTTTCTTTACTCTTTTACATTCTTTTTTTCACTTTAATCCTCTGACAGGGTAATTTCCAAGGTCTTATAGTCCAGGTTGTTGATTTTTTTCTTCTACATGATTAAGTCTATTTTTGAAAGTCTTTATTGAATTCCAGAGTTCAGTTACATTTTTCAAGTAGGATTTCTGCTTTGTTTTATCATTTCTATTTCCTTGTTGAACTCTTTCTGTTCATGCATTTTTCCTCTAATTTTGCTTAGTTTTCTATGCATTTTTGTGGTTCACTAAACTTCCTTAAGATTATTCTGAATTCTTTATCTGTCAGTTTGTAGATCCTTACTTACTTGGAGTCAGTGCTGAAGCTTTATTACATTCCTTTGGTGATGTCATATTTACCTTATTTTTTTGTGATCTGTAATTCCTCATATTAGTATTGTACATTTGAGTAAGCAGGCTTCCCTTCCAGGCTTTACAGGTTTGCTTTGACAGAGACAGGTTTTCGCCAGTCAGCTTAGTTTGGGTTTCTGGATGTATCTGCTGGTAGTGACCGTGGGGAGGTGGGGCAATTTGGAGGTGAGCCAACTGTTTGGGTTCTGAGGACAGGGATAGGAGTTGTGCCCCTGGAAGAGAACAGATGGATAAGACTTCTGGCTTGGTTCCTTACCCAACTGAGGCTGGAGGATGGGCTCTGTGGTTGCCTGGATTCTCTGCTCAGGCTTACTAGATGGTTGGGACTAAGTACTATATTCAGTAATAGATGGGACTGTGAATTAGTTTCCCTGTCCTGGCTGGAGGATAGGAGCCAAGGGTGTACAACTCATGATTTAGGGGCCTGAATCAGTCCAGGGCATGCAATGAATACCCTGGTCAGGTGAGGTCACTGGATTTCCTAGCAGATGTAGGAAGTCACAGGCTGTGCTCTTTGTTCAAGTGCTACTATATGTAGGGCTGTCAAATGGGCTGTGCAGCTGCCCATGCACTCTCATTAGGTTCTCTGGTCAGACAGACTAAAGGCTGTATTCAGCAATGAGCAAGGCTGCAAATTAGATTCCCTGCCCAGGCTGAACAGAGAAGTAACTGTAAAGCTGGTAAGGCTTTTGTTGTCTTCACTCAAGCCAACCCACATCCCAAGTTTCCTGACCAAACAGGGCCACTGGCTTTGCTCTACAAACTATCAGATCCACCTCTACCTCAGCTCAAGTACACCTGAACTTCACAGCTTCCAGCAGCTGTCACTTGCCCTTCTGGTCAGGTGAGGCCAGAAGAAAACACTCCATGTGTGTGGCCTGTGTCTCAGCCATTTGTTTGGGTGGGAGAAAAAGGGAAGATTCCAGGTTACTCTCAATTCCTCAAACAGAGTCTTTCATGGGGAGGGGCTGAAAACTACCCTCAGCCTTAGCTATGAATTAATTCTCCTGTCTATTTATAGCATGGGAATCCTCAACACCCACTACCAGCTTTTTTCTGGGGGTGATCAGCTCTGCCCACCTGCCTCTCAGCTTGAGCACCACTGGGTCACCAGCCTGTCTGGTGCTGGAAGGCACTCTCCACAGCAGGTGGGGTGGTGATTCACACCTTGTCTTGGCATGGGCACATCAGGATCCAGGGCAGGCAAAACTCCTCATGTGAGGATCTGAATCAGGCAGATTTTCACCCCCAAAGAGTTCCCTGATCAGAATGTGCCATGGACTTGGTTTTGCAGGTGGGCAAAACCAGTTCTTGGGATTACTACTTGGGCAGTGCAGTTATGAGCTGACTCTACCAAGATCCTTGTGCTGGTTGTTACAAGCCCCTCCTTCACTTCTTCATCACAGATTGCCAGTGGCTGCCCATAGATTCCCCTGAAATCTCTGTGCTGCCATATCACAGGAAGAGCTCCCACAAAGTGACTGCAATGCTGGAGGGTTCCTGATTGTCCCCCCTGGGTTCACTTTTCCCATTAGAAAACTGGCGGTTCAGGGGAGACCTCTCCTCATGGTGACGCACTGGCCTAGGGGAGGGACAATGCAGTCAACATGGAGCCACTTTTCTTATCCTTCTAATGCAGTCTGTCTTGGTCTTTGTAGTGGAGAAAGACACTTAACCCTCACCCACCATGTTTTAGGATTCTCAATGGTATTTTGTTTTTGAATGGATGCTAGCTGTTCTTTTTTTTTATATTAAAAAAAAATTTTAATCCCTATTTTTTTAAGGAGAGAGAAAGACAGAGTGTGAGCAAGGGAGAACAGGGAGACAGAGAGAGAGAGGGAGGGAGACACAGAATCTAAAGCGGGCTCCAGGCTCTGAGCTGTCAAGACACAGTCCAACACAGGGCTTGACCTCACAAACCGTGAGTTCATGACCTGAGATGAAGTCAGACGTTTAACCAATTTAGCCAGGTGCCCCTAAAATGCTAGCTGCTCTTATTACGAGAGCGAGCAAAGTTAGGAATGATCTATGTTTTGTCATCTTTGTGACATCACCACTCCTTCTTTATATATCTAATGATTTAGCCTATTGCAAATAGCCTGTATGTTTGGTCTGTCACTTAGAAAACTATAGACTGGCAGATTAAAGACACCCTTTTAAGGGCTATAAAGTATGGAAACAAATCATGGCTGCTGACTAAACCATCTGCTGATTGCTTACTCATGTCCACTAAGTTTTCAGTTCCGAAGCTGGTGATGAGTTTAAACAGCTTCAGGAGCGCAATGGATACCATAGGATTTCAGCTTAGCCAAACCATCAGCAGACCATGCCAGGACACTTATGGGAACCCTTATAAATAGCCCCACTGAACCAGCAGCTCTGCCTCAATCAATAAATCGGAGTATAACTGATGCTTTCTCTTGCAAAGACAGAATGCCACTGAGCCAGACTAGTTAAATATGCTGTTTCCATTTGATAAGACAGACTTGCTGGGTTCTTCACACCTTGTTAATAGTTAAGTCTGAGTTTATTCACCCCAAAACGAAAATATCAAGCTGGAGGGTCATAAGGCCTTCATGGGTCAGTTGTTCACTTTGACAACACCCTCGTAGCAAGCTAATAATTGTTTTTCAAAACCTGGTAGTTGCATTAGAGAGGAAACAAGTCAAAACCTCAGGGGCCACCTTCAGCTGTAAGCGGCTGCTGTTTGCCAGAGGATGGATGCAATAGACAAAAAAACATCAATCATGGTGACAGCTAGGTCAAAGGAGTATTTATGATTGTGGATTCCCAAAGCTGAGTACGCCACAGCCTGCTGGACAGCTTCCAGTACAACCTGTTGATTTTTGCTCCCCATTCAAATAATACTGATCTGGGAGTTATTATTCCCTCAGACTTAATCCTCTTAATAAACTGTGTAGGATTCATAAACTAGATTCAACTTGGGCTAATGATGATAGGTTTACTTAAAGTAAGATTTTAAAAGCCCAACCTATCCAGACCTTACAAGGTAAATCAAACTCAAAAAAAAAAAAAATACTCCATCTTTGTAAAGAGTATTTTCTATTTGTAGCTCTTATTTTCTCATATCTATATGTAAAATCTTTCTAGCCCTTGTGAGCCCATTTAAGGAATATCTGATTGAGAGGATGTATTTTTTTTAATTTATGGTCTGTAAGTTTTTTAGACTGTTTTCAGTTTGAAACCTTAGGGAGGGAAAGTACAAGTTTGGTCCTTGTTAGAAAAGGCTAAAGACCCATGTGATCTCTTTACATTGTGACAAATACAACCAGTGACATTTGAGTCAAAAAGGACCATACGTGGAGGGTATAATGCTTGCACTAGGTATCAGTGAAGAAATTGACCAATGTTCAAGACCAATGATTAGTTGAGTGCTCTCTTAATGATACTACCATAGCTTACCTCATAGAGGAACTAGACCTGGCAAGTATTTCTCAGGCTTCTCAACTCAACTGTCTATCAGTACATAAATGTCCACCTTTAATGGCCAATACAGAAGAGCTATAGTCTAGATATTTGTGAAGGAGTGTAATCTAAAACTTATTCATCTTTCAAAAACTTACTTCAGAGGCAAAATATCTATAGAAGATTGATGGACAGAAAAGTATTCTGCTGATTCCTCAAACTACTAAACTCTCTCTACATTTACTACATCTGAAACGTTTCATATAAGCCTATGGAAGAATGTGTTTTTCTTCTAATTGTGTACTAGCAATCATTCCAATACTTACTGCAAGGAGATTGTTGTCATACATATTTTACATTATACAATGTCTCCCTATATGTAGACCTACTGAAGAGAATTCTTTCTAATATTTGTGTCAGGAATGTTTGTGTTTCTAGGCAGATTATTCAGTTTTCTTTACAGATATGAGACTTTAGTAATATCATGCATTTCTTTTCATATAGGCTGCTAGAAAGCATAAAGCTAAATCAGTGGTTAGTCACTAAACTATAAATAGGCTTATAGCAAACATATCTTGCTATATAACATTTATTATTGTTAGGTGCCTAAGGTTTGTTTGTTTTTTTTTTAAATGAGGTAGGTCGCAAACAATCTTGGTTTTATCCCTGTTCTATTTTTTGTTTGTTTATTTATTTTATATTTAAGTATAGTTGACAATGTTACATTAGTTTCAGGTATACAACACAGTGATTCTACAACTCGGTATGTTGTGCTATGCTCACCAAAGTATAGCTACCATCTTGATGAACCATATTTTAAAAGTAATCAAGGGGCCCCTTTTATGGTTATACCCTGTATATGGCAAAAAGAGGTGGTAGCAGATTATCCACAGCAATATACAAAGTACAGTTTGGACTAGAAGGTTAAAAAAAGAGAGAGAGAACATAGTTTATAGCTAAGGTGTTCAAACTGCAGAGTGAAAAAGAATACCTTTGGAATTTCTAAATTCCTTTTATAAATTTATACTCCTGTACTTCACCTTTAGAGATTCTAATTCTTAGGGTGAAGACCAAATGTCTGGTCACTTACACAATTGAAAAAAAATTGTGTATCCCCCCCCAAAAAAAAATTAAGTGTATCCCCTCCAAAAAAAATTAAGTGTAAATGATAATCTTGCATATGGATCATCTAATGATTCAAAAAATAGGTGCATGGGGCACCTGGATGCCTCCATTGGTTAAGCATCTGATTCTTGGTTTTGGCTTAGGTCATGATCTCACGGTTCATGAGTTCAAGCCCCACGTCAAGTTCTGTGCTGACAGTATGAAGCCTGCTTGGAATTCTCACTCTCCTTCTCTCTTTCTGCCCCTCCCTTGCTCATGCCCTCTCTCTCAAAATAAATAAATAAACTTTTAAAAAATGTGCTAAGCAACTAACATGCAGAAGAAACTAATATAAATACTTTGAAGATAGATAAATTGATCATTAATAATGTCATCAATAGTCTAGTAGGCTGGAGAAGAGATTTACACAAAATACAGCAATAGAGTCAATGATAAATAACATTAAACTGAGCATTTACTGCTTGCAAATATTATACATGGATTACTTAATTATGTATATAAGTACATGTGTATATAAATATATAAAAATATACATAATCTTGGTGCAAACTACTTAAAAAGATACTTTGTTAAGAAGCATTTTAAGAGAAAGGTGAGGATCAAAGAAAGTGAATCTAAACCTTATAGTCCTTCTATTCTAAAAAGGTACAAAAAGCAATTAGATATAGATAATATATGATTAAATTACATTATATATTAGGTTAGGGTGCAGGAAGTACTAACTTTGACATTGTCTGCTTGAAGATAAAAAAGTTAGAAAACTTTTGTAGTGAAAAAACTTTATGCTAATAGTATGAAATGTTTCTGAATGTTTTCTTCCAAGAGATCTGAATGAGCAAGTGGCATGCATTGATGAAGAATTAGAGGATCAGAAAAATGGTGAAATTATTAATGTTTATTTATTTTTGAGAGACAGAGACAGAGCACAATCATTGGAGGGGCAGAGAGAGAGGGAGACACAGAATCCAAAGCAGGCTCTAGGCTCTGAGCTGTCAGCACAGAGCCCAACATGGGGCTTAAACCCACAAACCATGAGATCATGACCTGAGCCAAAGTCAGACGCTTAAGCACCTGAGCCACCCAGGTGCCCCAAAATGGTGAAATTATTAAGTAAAAGACTTCAGTTCTGCTATTTCCCATCTCTATCAAGATTCTTGTCAGGTTGTTTTCTCATATAACACTAAGGAAGAACTAGCAAAT